>NW_022684227.1:0-1260 GCF_011630105.1 Anneissia japonica | reverse complement strand
TCGAAAGCGGCGCTTAACGAAAAAAATACCGTCTGGTGCGGCGCTTTATTAGAGCATTTACGGTATTTACATGGGCATGATCATTATTGATTATAAATACAAATAATATGAAAGAATTTTAGTAATTGAGATGAAATAAGAAAAGCAATAACACATTGTAACAGAAGGCATACTCAATTTATTTTGCCAAACTGGGGAGTTTCACTGACTTTTAGCAGTAGTCATGTTGTTAAGAACAACAGTTTGTCAGCAGACTACCACACTTATGAAACATGTCTAAATCCATAGAGAATATCCTATTTGCAAAAGCCATTTATTTAACTGACTTATGTTATGGTTTATAGAATGGCCCCGAAACTGCTAAATACCGGGATGGTGTCCGGCGGGGGATAGTTTAACTAATTGTAGTTAAGAGTAATATACTGTATTTAAGAGCAGTTAAGCCTAGCTTAAGGCAGTTAGGCAAGTCCTGGGTACGATATTAAACTCCATCCGGTCGAAGCGTCGGCTACTAAACTGACAACCCTCTCAAATATGTCTTAGTGGCTGCTGAGGGGAGGGTGTTTATGGTCACCCAGCAGCAAGAAAAACCAATAGCTGAAAAAGGGCGGATGAGCTCCTCGGAGTCAACGGCCAACCATTAATTAGTTTAAGGAATAGGAGTAGTTTAGTCTCATTGTTATTATTGTCATTATGATTATTTTTATTTTGTTTTATTGTTTTTATTTTATTGTTATTTGCTTTTTCTCAGTTGCCCTATATTATTTCTCTGTAAAGCGCATAGGGGCAATGTGCAATATGCGCTATATAAACATAACATTATTATTATTATTATTATTATTATTATTATTATTATTATTTAATAATTTAGTCCCCATGATTCACTGCAGCACCTCATTAGTCATTAAGTTTAAGTTTGGCCTAACGTTATTAGCGGCCCGTTTTCTGCACCTTAGTTTCTAGATTCAGTAGGCCTAGGCCCTGGAAGTATAAAATAATTTATTATACACTTAAATGTTAAATTAACTTCGAGTATATTGTGAGTATTGCTAAGGGCAGCGGTGGTGTCAGCATTTCCGCGACAGGTGGTCCATCGTTCGCCGACAAATGGGCCACACCCATTTTAGCCCCACACACATTAACCCCCACCAAGGATGTGGCTGAAGTAACACAAATAGGTTAGGCTTATTTCTCCTCAAAATGCCCCAAAATGGCTCTCTGTTTTAAAATGACTCAATTAAAAATTTTCCTCAACAGATT
>NW_022684226.1:0-1819 GCF_011630105.1 Anneissia japonica | reverse complement strand
CTATTGAAATGGGATGTATCTTATGGGGCACTAGAGTAGTGATCCCATCAAAATTACAAACCAAAATTCTTAATGATTTGCACATTGGACATATGGGAATTGTAAAAATGAAGAGTTTGGCAAGATCTTATTGTTGGTGGCCTGGCATAGATAAACAAGTTGAAGATATTGCAAAAAGCTGTAATGCATGCCAAATTATACAATATAAACCTCAGATAGCACCTACACACCCATGGTTACCTTCAACTGAAAAGTGGGAACGAATCCATGTGGATTTCGCAGGTCCCTTTGAGGGACGCATGTTCCTAATTATAGTAGATGCCTATTCAAAGTGGCCTGAAGTGATAATAATGGGTTCAACTACAGCCACTAAAACAATTGAGGATACTATTTAGTAGGTATGGTCTCCCTAAAATAATTGTATCGGATAACAGGTCACAATTTACTGCAAGTGAGTTTAAAGATTTTGTGACCAGGAATGGTATAATTCA
Organism: Anneissia japonica; assembly: GCF_011630105.1. Taxonomy (NCBI): domain Eukaryota; kingdom Metazoa; phylum Echinodermata; class Crinoidea; order Comatulida; family Comatulidae; genus Anneissia; species Anneissia japonica. Next base: position 1,328 of record NW_022684226.1, on the reverse strand, counting down.
TAAGTTCTCTTGTCCTGGCCAACCATCCACAAATGGTCAAGCGGAAAGGTTTGTGCAAACCATGAAACAAGGCATACGTGCATCTAAAGATGATGGTTGCACAATTCAAACAAAATTGAGCAGATTCTTGTTAGCTTATCGAAATGCTGAACATGGCTTAACAAAACAGAGTCCTGCACGAGTGTTCATGAGTAGACCATTAAGGTCCAGGTTAGATATGCTAAGACCTAGTATGACTGATTCAGTTCGAGGTAAACTGCATGATCAAATGCAAAAATGTAAATCAAAGATTAGGACATTTGAGGTCGATGACAAAGTGTTTGTTCGAGATTTCAGGGAAAGAGAACCGAATAAGATCAAATGGACACCAGGTGTAATAACTAAGAAACTTGGTCCATTGCGTTATGAGGTTAAAGTGGGTGATAAGTTAAAGTGGTGTAGACACCTAGATCAGATTAAGTCAAGGTTTTCAGACCAAGGTACTGATGTTGATAATGTTACTGATGACATAATTGATGAGTTGATTGATAATCATATGGAAATGAGTGATGGTGAAGTTGAGTGTAATGAAGGTCAGGGTTTGGAGAAAATCCCTAACCCAAGTGTTGCTATTAGTGAACCAGATATTCATGTAAGACGATCAACACGTGTAAGGAAGACACCAACTAGATATATTGAAGAATGTTGATTTGCATTTTATGTTGAGTTGATAATGCATATAAGGTGCGAGATGTGTTGATTACAAAACACAGTAAAGTAGTTGAATTTTAGAGTTCAGTTTTGAGTTTTAATAATATTATATTCACGGTATTAATAGTTCATCCAGCCAACATTATATATAGAAAGGGAGAATGTAGGATATTAGTAGTGTACTATATTAGTACTTGCGTAACATTACCTATGGTGCCACTTTACTCATGTCGCGTATGAATATTCAATTGTATGTGTGATGTGGAATAAAGAGCGTTCATGCTCACGCACCGTGATGGCAAGCAAGCATGTTTATTGACTGTCAAAATTGTTTATATTAAGTTTGCTGTTTACTTTAATTAGTGAATTCACAACACTAGGCCAAATCGAATTACCTCTCGCACTATTAGGCCTAACCTAGTACTACTACATGATGATACATGATACCATGTAGAATCCAACTTAATGTTACAGCACAGTTTATAAATGTGTTTGAAAAAAAATAATAAATAGTTGTTTGCAGTTTGCATGTTACAATTTTATGAAATCTATATTTTGCTTTGCTAATGATGATATCATTTAATTTATTTCTACACTGTACAGTACTGTATATTCAGTTACAAGTTAAAGATACTGTG
>NW_022684225.1:212-813 GCF_011630105.1 Anneissia japonica | reverse complement strand
TTCAAAATGATGGGCCATTTACTGGAATCGACTTGCTATTGCCAAAGTTGTGAGTAAAAGTATTAGGCTATGTTCACACACACGGCGTAAGACTGGCGTGGCTTACGCCAGGCGTAAGCTAATCCACGGATTAAAATTCCGAAGTGTTCACACAAACGGCGTTCGTTAAACTAGCAGTAATATAGGCCTATGTGGAATAGTTTTCAGTTTTAAATAATGTACGTGTTAACAGTAGTAAAATTAACAGTGCATCATGAAAACTTTTAAATCTGTTAATTGTTCGAAGTGAACTTATATGATTATTGTATTTTAAATGAACAATTTTACTTTTGATTTTTCAGCTAGCATTGTTGATGTTGCATGTTTTAATAGACAGTCTAAATGGTTAAAATATCTTACAAAACACAATCAATAAATCATATACATTATAACTAAGTAAAATGCAATAGAAAAGGAACCCCTTCACCATTTCATTTATAGAGAGCAGAGAAAAGAGACCAAAGTAGCTAATATGTTGCAATCGTGATTGGTCAATCTCTTGAAATGAGGTCAAATCATTCAAGCATCACTGGCGTTAGCTCAGTGGCGTTAGCTAGGTAGC
>NW_022684225.1:0-187 GCF_011630105.1 Anneissia japonica | reverse complement strand
TTAATAACGCCAAGGACGTGGCGTAGTGAGTGGCTTTAACAACGCCACTGCCTAGTTCACACACAAAGGCGTACGCTACGCCAGGCTTAAGCCAGCCTTACGCCGTGTGTGTGAACATAGCCTTAAACAGCTTTTCTGAACTAAAGTATAAAATACTGGCATATTCTAAACTAATTACTCAGTTTGA
>NW_022684224.1:0-590 GCF_011630105.1 Anneissia japonica | reverse complement strand
TTCCCACAGCATTGTTGTTTTCCAGTATTTTGCCTTTTAATCTATATATATATATATATATATTTAATCCACATGACCTTGTTTTTGTATTGCTGTGTATACATTTCAACTTTATTGACAATCCTTAATTTCAATATTTAAGATTGATTTTGAAAATATTTAGAGGTATAATATAAATAACAAATTACTATTATAAAATTTTGGCAAAGGTATAATTGGCAAGCAGGCCCTGATTAGGCCTACTTACAATTAAAAAACTGAAACCCTTAAATTAAAAGTGAAGACATTAATTTTTCTTAAAGTATGAATGTGCCCTTTCCCAGCTGAGGAGCCATTTTTTCAACCATGGTAAAAAAAAAATGTGTTGCACCCCACCACCCACCCACTCTTATTAAAATGGCCGGACCACTTGCAAAATGCTTCCGACGGCTATGACGTTCTACTACGACAAATGATCGTTTGGATATCCTTATGATGCTTGAGATACATCTTGATCGGGGAAGCAACCTTGTGGTTTACGGATTTCAGGCAAAATAACTAATAAAAACTAACTAAAGTTCGTCAAATATCCGTAACCCCCCCCCCCACCG
>NW_022684223.1:0-2416 GCF_011630105.1 Anneissia japonica | reverse complement strand
GTATTACTGTTTTTTTTTTTTTTATACAACCAGTAACGTGTATAATCGAATAAAGGTACAGTAATTTGGAACTAAATATAATTTAAATTGTTTAATAGAATAATTTTATTTTTTTTTATATCACATTATACGGTATATCATTATAATATAACATACTTTATTTAAATAAATAAATAAATCCTTCAGCACATAATAAATCCTTCAGCACATCGGAAACGCTTCCATTACGGTTTGGTTCCGATGTGAATGCCGCTAAATAGGCCTGGATAGAAGTTAGTGGGGTGTTATCGGTGCCAATTTGGTCTGTTATTGAATCGTCACGGCACATCCCTTCATTTGTTTCCCCATTTCTATCGAATTATCGAACTTCCTTTCAATTGAGATTTCATCTTTACTAGATCCTGCTATTGACCTTTGTTTACACTCTATGTCATCTCCAACTTCATTTGCATCTGAATGATAATTTTTAGTATTGGTATCGGCATCAGCCGCGTCAGTTCCTAACCATCTCTCGATAGAACTACTAACGCGTCTCTTGCACCTATCTATAAAATTAAAAACATTGACCGATGTATCACCTGCGTTACTGAGTTCACGAAAAGACACACTTAACAAAACAACTCGAGTAAAGCAGTAAAGTGTCGGAACTGATAAAAGCAGAAAATAAAAATACAATAAAAAATTTTAACGCTAAAACAATGAAAAGCAACACTCTCGTCATTCCTTTAAAGCGGATGTTAATATGGTTTTTTTTTTATAAATATCGAATCCATATCTCCAAATCCGAAAATTAGCTCCCATCTTCATTCGGGTGGTTAATAGGAAAAGGAACTTGCGATCCTTTGTATTCGTCGTTAGGAATTTTTAATGTGTCTGGCAGATCCTTCCACCACAGCCATTCTTTTCTTTGACTGTCTTTCTCATTCAGTACAATGCTGAATTTATCAGGACACACAACCTTGAAAAAGACGACAATAGAGAACATGAGGAATATAGCCAAATTAAAGAAAGTGTGAGAAAACACGTTGAAGTGTGCATTCAAAATATCATTGTTACACGTTTTTTCGCGCCTTTTGCCAAAGTCCAGTTCGTCTGTCGATTGTGCGAGGATCATAGGAATATACGGTAGTGCGATAAATAAAAGAATATAGAAAATCCACCTTGTGATAAAAACGGCTCTGTGACAATTACCCTTGTAGAGAAGAGAATGCTTAATCCCCAAAGATAAATCCGTTTCTAAGTTCAAGAATGATGTTGCTGATAGATCATCAGAATTCGGTTGATGCATTACTCTTTCGGGGGGATTGGGAACCCCGTTAGATTCCTTATTATCAGCTACATTGTCTACACCTGAATCAGCAGTTGGTGATTTATAAACGATTGGAATTATCTGATGAAAAAACCCAAGAAAAAGTGGGAAAAACAAACTTAACATAAAACTGATTACGAATACAACAGTAAGTTCAAGATTGTATTCTTCACGATCAATTTTGAAAATTGTTTCAGAAAGTGCCCAGCATTCATAATAAGTGCTAATTTGAAAAATCAGATATGAACTCACAAAATTAATATAGTACCAAGAAATTTGGAGATCTTCATGCAATTTTAACTTTTCAGTGCAGATTGAGTTAAGCGTTAGTTGTGTTGTTGTATTAACACTATTTAGGATAGAGTTTGCAATTATTTTTAATCTGTCCTCGTCATCGGCTTGAATGAAGCATGATATCACTGACGTTAGCTTCGATAGTGACTTTATCTACACCTGTTTTTAAAGTGCCGAGAGATAGAAAAATAAAGTCAAATGGAAGTCTGGCCAGATGAAGTCCTTCTGTTCCTACAATCCAAACCCAGTGCTCTGGATTTATCACTCTGGATTCTGATTCGTTTACTAAAATACTGCTATGATCACCATCCACAAGTGACAGAAAGACATGGACGAAAGTGCCACCAGACGTTAAGGCTTGGTAGAGTACTTCTGAATCTAAATATACGAGGCAGTGTTCACTACTTTAATATTGAAAAGCATTTTGCGTGACTTTCCCGTCGCGTTTGCTTCGAGATTTGTGATCATCTAACGATTTTCTGACTTGATCCACTTCACGTTGTCGGCCAATAATTGATCTCCGCATAGAAAAACTTTCTCCTATCCCATACTCCAAATTATTGTGTATTTCCTTCATAGAAACAATACACGAAAACATTTTCACAACGACCAGTAGCATTAGCATTTGTTGAAAACCTGCCATCCTGATAAAAGAAAAATATTTTGTAACTATTTGCATGATGTAGATTGTGTCACACGGGCTTATTTAGTTTGTACACAGGGGTGACGTTAAAAGGTGCAGTCTTGTAAATACTGTACCTTGATTTTCTCATTAATCTGCATGCATTAGGAAAGCTTTGTTGGCACAGTATC
>NW_022684222.1:0-2281 GCF_011630105.1 Anneissia japonica | reverse complement strand
ACACGTTATATTTTCATTGCGGATTTTTTGGGCTCAGTACAGACTCTAAACGTATGCATTTTCTTTTAGTTTTAAGGCGTATGCGGATTTTACAAGTCCGCAATGACGATGTAACATGTTTATACACGAAATACGAAAAAGCACTCGATACACTTGAGCTTGAGTCTCTCAGTGAGCACAGGAAAGGAAATATTATTCTCTTGCTTGTTTCCGAAGCCGGGCTCCACTCACCAAATGAGACCGAGGAATGATAATTGACATTTTTTGAAAATATTATATTTATATATTGTGACATTGACATTTGTAAAAATATCCTCAATTTAGCCATTGGCTGCCAAGGAATTTTATTTTTCCATTTTGCTTATACCGGTTAATTATATGTGAATAAAAGATACTGAGATATATATGAATATTGTATAGCCTTATCTAATATATGACTGAATTCGACGGTAATAAGATTGTCATCTAAGTATTCTATATAAAAATAACTATATATAGTTTTAATTTTACTAAAATATGTTAAGTTTGGCTGAGATTTAACAGAAAACAACTGTCTGTAGGAAAAAGGTTGCCAAAACCAGAATTTACAAGAGTGCATTTTACTTCATCTTAGCACCTCTATCTCAGCTTAACACTGTTCTCTCATTTAATGACTTAGTCTGTTTTCTCAGTCTGGATTCATTTGAAAATCAATTTCACCTAATCATAATTATTGTTTTATAATAGCTAACTCTGTGCGTCTAAATTATATATTGATGCATACATTTTAAATCTTCATGCATACTTGTAAATTTACTTCAAAATCATTAAGAATTCTGGTATGTCGTAGTGAATACGGATTGTTGCACAAGTTATTTCATCTTTGATTTTGTCTACAGATCACTGAACTTCAATAAATTGACCCATTTGCCAATGTTTCCTAAATTGAATAATGACATCATGACATGAGTGCTAAATTCAAAATTTTCGTGTTATTAAAATTCTATTATTCTATTACATATTTTGTACTTATGTTAGTTCTCGAACAATATCTGAAGGTATCTGAACAAGTGTTTAATAAACAATCAGTACCTCTGTTAAATTTTAAACTACATATAAGCTCTCTCTATGCTCCATCACATAATGCATTAAAAAATTAAATTTATCCAACAAACGTGCACCAAAACCATGACTATTTTGTGATCTGCGATGTAGCAACGAAAAGTGTGACGTAATAAAACAATTTAAAAAACAGACAAAAATGATACTATATTTAAAATGAATCTGTTCTGACTCAGTTGTCATGCATCAGCCTAACAACTGCATTAACAAATAAATAAGTAAACAATAAATAAAAAATAAATAAGTAAACCATAAACATATTTTGAATATATGCCTATTTATAACTCATTTTATTCGATTACATTCAATTATGAAGATACGCCGAGCATGACGAGTTGCAGTCCATCGATGGAACGTTACCAGTTTTCCTCGCCTTAGTTGGGTGAAAGTTATACTTATATACTATTTTCAAGTGTTGATGCTAGTTATTATCAGGGCAATTCGTACAGCAGGCAGTTAGTCTTGGGCAGCTTAAATAGGTCATTTACCCTTACACATCAGCTACCCGAAAACACAAACTAATATGAAGTCATTATACTAAAACCATATTAAGCAAGAAAATAGAGGGCAAGTTAAGCTCCATTCACATCGGATCCGAACCGAACTTCGGACGGCGTTTAAGGGCTGAACGCCAGCGTCTTTGCACTGATTCGATTTTTTGATCTACGGTGCACTTCTGTGCAGGCAGAGCTTGAGACCTGCTAATGCTATACTTCACATGCCCCTGGGTAAGAAACATTGCTATAATTATCTCGTCATTTTGGAGGGACGTTAAGACGTTGGTCTCATGTGCAAAATAGCACATGAGCACGAACATTCTATTGATTCAATTTTCCATATATAATATCGAATTTGAAGTGAACCTTCTTCGGGTTCTAATGCACCTTGTTCTGCGAATGTCATTTTTTTTTTCAATTGCCACTTGACAACAAGCGACGACTGCCATCCTTTCCGCAGTACTTGGTGTAAAAAGAGTAGCATAGAATTATTCATCGAGGGGCGCGATAATGCAAGCTGTGTACAAATTTGTTTTGACCTATTGAATACGAACCGGAAAATTTTAAGCCAACCGTACACTAATGAAAAATTAGTGCACGATTTGCTTGAAGGTTTGGGATTGGAAAATACCATTTGGCGTTACAGTGATGACGTCATGATTGACTTATAATGTAGGTGATTC
>NW_022684221.1:0-2289 GCF_011630105.1 Anneissia japonica | reverse complement strand
GAGGTCTGGTTTGTAATATTATGGTCTTTGTAAGCTCTGTCATGGCTAACATACCTGCGGGCATAAGGAGAAGTATTGCAACCCCAAATTTAATGGGGTATAATATGCAGTAACTAGATCTGAAAAAAATAAAAATATTTATTTTGTATAATCAAACAATTTCACCTAAAATAAATTATCTATATATTAATTCTACTAACGTCCTGGTGTGATTTCACCTATCTCCTCTAAAACTGCTGGAAGGAATGTGCTCATATCTCATACACTGGGGTTTCTATATGTTACGACCACATTCCACTACTTTTCTAGACTGGATATTGGATATAAAAACGAAAAAGAACCACCGACAATTAGTACCTGTTTCACCATGTTTCGAGAGTTGTTTACGTCGCATAAATACAGTCTAAGAAAGATCTAAGAAAAATGGTGGCAGGCCGTAAAAGAACCAGTCTGTGTTTCGCAGCTTTATTACGTCACCGCGCAGTGCTTCTCTCATCATACGTCAACAAAATGAGTGACCTGTTCCCATACCACTTCCAAGTACCCATTGCATTAAGCTCAAAACAGCAATAAATAGCGTGTTTTAGGAATCAATCAGGTAAAAATAAAGATAACCTCTGCGTAAGCCATGATATAAGCTCAGCCTAATCATACTGGGCTAGCCTGGCCATACAGGCCTAGCCTATGATGAGAGATAGACCTAGGTTCAGGTTTAGTTAGCTAGGGCCTACCCTCTCTCTCTCACTCTCAAATCCTGGTCCTATCAATATGGCTATTCTTCCGCGATGTGATAGTTCATTAAGTTTAAGTTTAGGGTCAAGCCAGCTCCACCAATCAATACTTTGAATTTACGTAAACGCATCTCAATATGCATGCATCCACCTATTATATTGAAGAGAAACATTTCTCTTAAGCCAAACTAGGCTAGGCCTACTGTATATATGCTGTATTTTCACGTACAAGAGGGTAGCCCTACTCCCAATGTAGGCCGCATATCAATACAAAACAGGCCCGAATCCAGTAGGGGAGAGGGAGTGCAGATGGAAGGGGGGAGGGGGGAAACATGCCTGCCCCATTTTGCCACTAATTTTTTAAAATTTCAGTGCAATGTTATGTGCTACTCGCTTATTTATTCTGAAACTGTTCAGTCCTTTGAAAAATTCTTGATCCACCCTTGATCACAATAATTCCTCACAAGGACTATTCAGCAGAGACACTCAAAACATTAAATACAAAGACGTCTTTTAGAAAAATAATGACATGGTAACCATAACATCCACAACGATTGCCTCCTCAACTGCCCATAATATTCAATAGTACATCACCACCTTTCCCCACTATTTCAACACCATGCGGAGCATGGGTATATGCTAGTCGTTATTATTACTACTAATTGTTTAGTTGTTGCTTTTGTTTAGAATGAGAATGTGGATTTCTTTGTGGATATTCATGCACACTCGACACTAATGAATGGATTTATGTACGGCAATGTTTACGACGATGCAACTCGTTATGAGAAGCAAGCTGTATTTCCAAAACTCATGTGTGGAAATGCTGATGACTTCTCTATGGTAAGTATTTTTTTTATAGTACAGTATGTATACATACTTAGCCTTATAATAACTGTCATTATACTTGTATTATATTGTTAATAATGCAGTTACAATGCATTAAATACTAATTCATGTTATGATGATTAGAAAGTCATGAAGAAAATCATTATATACACTGAGATTGAACCCAAGACTTTGGAATTGGACGGCGAGCACTAAACTACAATGTGACAGTTCCACAACACACATTATTTTACAGTTTTGTTTGTACTCTATATTATTATTAATTTTAACTGTCCTATTTAGTTTTTTTACACATAATGTTATGATGTTACCTAAAGTAAAGTAGATTTTGATGTTTGATGAAAACTTCTTTTGACTACTTTTAATGATGACCTGTTTGTGTTTGTCTAGATGAATACATCTTTCAATCGTGATGCTATGAAGGCTGGAACGGGACGTCGATTCTTAGGCGGCATTCTCAACAAGAATACCATGTGTTATACTCTAGAGGTGTCCTTCTTTTGTTACACTCTGAATCAAGGCAGTTCTATATACCCATATGATGAAGATAGCTGTATCCTTTGTACAACCAAGAAAAATAACAGGATTCTCATAATTTAATGTCATATAGTCCTGGGTGGAGTGCTTTCTAAATGGACAGGGACAACAGTTAGACTTGCCACAAGTCTCTTATTTTTTATTATTTTTCTCATTCTGGACAGCGCCACCAACG
>NW_022684220.1:0-8144 GCF_011630105.1 Anneissia japonica | reverse complement strand
GCTTCCAAATCCTTGCGAATATACCCTATACATGCTGAAACTCTTCCATAAATTCCCACACTTGTACTACCAAATCCTTGCGAATATACCCTATACATGCTGAAACTCTTCCATAAATTCCCACACTTGTGCTACCAAGTCCTCAAAAATACCCTTGTAAATGCGGCACCTGCCCATATAGAAATATTTAAGATTGAGCCCCCGGAAATGTGCTGCAAGCAAACTTTTTTGAATTGTTTTTTTTATCCGCTGTCCTGGCTGTGACCCATTCCCTGTTCTGGATATCACCCATTTCTTGTCCTGGAAATCACCCATTCCCCATCCTGGGTGTCGCCCATTCTCTACCCTGGCTGTCTCCTTTCCTCTCTTGGCTAAAGCCCATTTCTTGTGGTGACCTCTACTGTGGTGACCTCTACTGGCCATTGTCCATTCTCTCTCCTGGTTATCACCCATTCCCATTCTTGGCTCTTTCTAAGTACTATACCAACTGACCACATATCTCACCCTCTAATTACTAAGGTCCAAATGCAGCAGCCTAATGAAATACAGCAATTGTAGTATATTATGGCTCACATGCATGAGAAGGACTTGACACACTATTTGGAAAGGGATTTTCAACCAGACCATTATGATAGAGTACTAGTACTGTATAATGTGTTTATAGGATAAGGCAGGGGCACCATAACCATGGCCAACAATATCAGCACGGTTTCACGGCTGTCTCGCTCCTGAGTCCTATACTGTAGTTCTGGTGGTGAAACAAGTCTTCTCGGATAAGGACTATAAACCATAGGCCCAGTGTACACAAATACTCATTTGTACTTTAAATAACCAAGTACATCTTTTGAGACGAGCAGGGTGTTACCACGGTGTACTGGTCCACTTGGCTCCTGTCGTGGACTGATGAAGGTGTGCTGGTTTACCGGCTGCAGAGGACATAAAGTGACCATTTGATAAACTTTTGAAAAAACACATTATAAATGTCTTATTATTATTATTATTATTATTATTATTATTATTATTATTATATTTTATTATTATTTTTATTAGATAATTTACTCTTGGCTCATACTACTGCCAATAATGTTCATGAAAATCTACATTTTTAAAATAGAAAACAATATAAATATTGGATGTCTGATTTTATAGAATTGTTAGATAAGAAATTCATAGTGCTTAAGGCTGCTGTCACTATGGTGTGACAAAAAAAGTCTCCCTATGCTGAAAGTGTTGTTCAGAGACGAGGTGGGCTATCATGAACTATTGCAAGTCTAAGACAGTAGACCTGCTGAATAATTTGATTACATGTGGTCATCTGAATTTACGAAATCTTAGACTTTTGTGTGATGCAATTAGCGTAACTAAACATTTGGGACTTCAATTAAAGATTAAAGAAAAACTTCCCACATTCCTAGATGTTAAGGAAAAAACCATTTCAGCAAAATTTACACCTCACATGCAAGCTAATGGAATTTGGAATGGTAGTGACACAGATCAAAGAATTTTATAATTTACCTCCTCATTTCTGATCTATATTTACTAAATCTTCTCTTCTTCAGTGACAGTAACCACCTTATTTCAGTCATTTCAGGTCTATAAGCATTAACTGCAAATACTGTTTGGACATCTGTGCCCCTCCTATGTAAGTAAATTTAATTTTTGTAATTATAGCTTTTTTTTCTGGTAATATCTAGGGCACTTGATTGAACGCATGCAGCAAATGACAGTACTACATTGCACCTGTATGCTTTGTAGCTGCCTTCTAAAGCATCCATTCAGTGTTTCCTTCTTTAAAGTTTTAGTATGTGACCTCTGAACTTTAATGGCCTGGGCATATCCTTTCAAATTTACATTTAGCAGTCTGTGCCCGCTTGTAAAAAGCTATATTGTAGTTGTAATATATTTTATTGTTTTGACAACGTTGAAGGCACTCTCGCATTCCTTTCATTTTTTTAATAAAGTAGTTCAGATAAGGACTCATTTTTAATACTTAAATACAAAAACAATAATAATGATAATAATAATAATAATAATAATTACCATTATTTAGAATACAATTGGATTTGTTTGACAGTTCAATTAATCACTTGTGGTGTTGGTACACCACAGTTAAGATATTCCTTATTAAGCCAAACCAACTTACAAGAGTCAAGTGTTGGTACATTCTTGATTGATGAAAAAAAAAATAAGGACATCTAAAATCTGTTACAATACATTTGACTTTACACTGATGATTACATTGATTTGGAACTCTGTAGTTTATACCCAAAAATGGTTGTCATAAGTTTTGTTGTGATCTTGGTTTTGACAATTTATATTTTTTACCATTAAGTTATGAATATTCAGCGATAACTCCATTGCAATAATCATCGACTTGCGATGTATATATTAGTTTAGTTGTCCATACAGAGTTTTAGTGATTTGCATCTTTTGAAATATGCATTAGGAGCTGAGCTGCATTACTTGATAAACTAGACGTATCAAGAATACTCGTACCAGTATCGCAATCCTGCTCTTTCAAATTGGTAGTGATATATCTCGAATGAATTTTCATGTTTTTGTGGATGACTGACATTTCAAAGAAGAAAAGTCAATGGCATTCAAACCCTAATTTTATTACAGGTAAACCAGACGTATTGAGAGCACTTGTATGTATATCAGACTGTTGTTAAAACATTTTTCTGGCTTCGCAGTCCTTTTTTCAGATTTCAGATTGATAGTGATTACCGGTATCTGGAATATATTTCATGTTTATGTGGATGATAAGAAGATAAGTCTACAGAGTTCAAGCACCAAACTTAAGTGAACTGATGGTTTTCTGGTTGAAATTCTTCAAAGTACTCTTAGTGTTTATTGGAAAATTGAATATAATATTCATCTGGAGTTTCTTGGCGTTGAGATCAAGATTATTTTTGGATATTGTAGGAAGTCGTGAATTTTCATAAAATGTACTAATGATCACCTGATTTTTGAAAACAAATCTTTAAATGGTGGCTGGTTGATTGATTAGTTGACTAATGGATTTATTAATTGCTTTAATGATGAAACATTGATTAATTGAATTAGTTGGAATTTTCTCATTTTCAAATCAGAACTGTTACATAATTATTACTTGCATCTTACAAAGTTTAAAGATATTTTCAATTTTCTGAAGCCACATTATCATCTCATTGTGCATGCCATCTAGTGACAGGATTTTGAAGTTGTTTATAATAATATTTCTAAATCTGAAAAATAAAAAACAGAATCTTATCCTTTTTAAATTTATACAGATTTCACTTTTAAAACAGTGACACTCAACATTGTTTAGTGCATCCAGAATATAATACAAAAATATAAAAGTACTTAAGAGCTACTTGAGATATTACTTCAACTTACTGAGTGGTTATCACAGTCACCTTTATTGTATGCTTCCTAGTATTTGCAGTTGGGATGTCAATCTACCCTTTGACCCCAATCTGGAAAACTAATTCCTTGAAAATTTCTGTCGTAAAGTCTTGAGATATAACTGTTTACGGTCATTCATTAGTTTTTAAATTTAAAGACAAGAAAGAACATTTTTGAAGCAATTAAAGCAAGGTTAAAAAATTGCATTGAACATTCTTAAAAAAAAAAAAAAACTGCCATTGCTTACTACCAGCTACTCATCTACAGGAAATCTTTTAAGTATCATCCTTAATTTACTGCCAATTTATTTACAGTTCAATTTCCAAATTGTTGTTGCTTTTTATGTGATAATTTCCATCCTATCGCTGAGATATAATACATAAATGCTCTATATATAAACAAACAGGAAAAATTTAACAATTAATGTTTTCTATTTCCTGGTAGTGATACTTATTATGCAATCTATAATTCATTGTAGAATTTTGAGGGAATGTTTGATTGGATTATCCAACATGCACAGCACAGCTCTAGTATGAGCTATTAACTCCTACTAGCATTCTTTATCCTGCATCTGTATTTGGTTAAATCTGCACAGAGAAGTATTATTGAACATCAGTAAAACCAGCGAATGAATCATGAATTATTTAATATGTGTTCATCTGTACTTGGCAATTGATAGCTTTTGATTACAAACGGAAAGATGATGATCTTGACACGGTAAAAATAGTATGCAAGACAGGATCTAATAATATGATTATACTGTATTGAATTGGATTTTTTGATTCTTAAATACTGAAGATTTTATGGATTTTAATGACAAGTTGAATCTGATCTGAATTTCAAACATATCTATACATCTGTGACATTTTGAATTTATTGTTTTAATAGTGCACAGTTTCAGGATTTATAGTTTACATTCAAAGAAATCGCAGGGTTAGTGTCACAAATAACATTTTGTGGATTTTTTCTAGGGAAAAAAACAACGTGGCAACTTTCTTTTAACTCATATTTTGATGAATCGTATGCTGGTGACTCGCAGAATTTGGGAAAGTATCGTCTGGTGGATTATGTGGATAAAAAAGCTGGAAAATTAATGACTTCCTTTCAATCATCTTTGTAACTGTTGGCAATCAGACTGACAACTTATCATCTATAACAAAATTCAGGGTTGTAGTTTACACCAAGCAATTTGCCGCATAATAGTTTATCGCAAAGATAAGTGATTTCAATAGATTTGTAAAGGATTGATTTTTGTGTTTTATCATGAATAAACAAGGATCAGTGAAGATGGCACGTCGACCAAAACGTATCTGTCACGCACAGTTATTAAAATATGTTTGGTTGTCAAGGGAATTAAACCAAAATCCAAAGTTCGAAGGTCCTATGTCTGTAGACAGGCAGTTTATAATGGTTTGTTGGAATGTGTTTTTACATGCTTTAAGTTTGAGTATTGATACACAATAAATATTGCATTGTATGGGTTTCTTGAAAATAATTTATTATAATTAATTAATATTCTTTATTAAGTGCATTCTATTTTTTAGCTTGAGTCTTTCTTAATACTCATTATAAACCTTAATGATGATGATAATGATGATGAATAAGATAATCACAAGAATATAGCATTGAATTTGTCAGTGGTGAATTTTGATAGGGAGGCAGCTGGCAGCACAATAGTGAAAACTGATATTACACGATATAACATGATATTACATGATATTTGAAACATGAAAATGACATTTAATGTTTTGTCTGTCATATTGCTAAATATATTTATATATATACGGGATCGGCAGCTACCGGACCTGCTATAGTGCCACGCCTACATGTAGGTTAATTCATTCCATGTGGGAGTATACTACTAGAGAGTGCCTCACTTTTTGATGCATTACAAGCGACTACCGTTTCAAGTACTGTTCTGAGTATTGTATACAGTAGCCCCTTTCTGTTGTTTTGCTCTACTGCCTCGCTTCACAAACTTTTTTTCCCCTGGGGCTCATAGTGTGATTTTCCACACTCGACTCGACCCCCTATAAATTGATAGTAAATTTCAAAGTGATTTTTTAATCCCGAAATTTTATACTCATTTTTCACCCGGCCCTTTGCCACCCTGCTTTCTGCAACCCTGCCTTTTACCACATGACCTTTTGCCACCATAGGCCCGTTGTCACCCGGTCTTTTACTACCTGGTCTTTTGTCACCCAGGCCCATTGCCACCTATTGCTTTATCCTAATTTTGTTTTTTTTTTGTTTTTTTTTATTGTATGTTTTAAAGTTATTCTATATAAATACATTTCCAAAATAAAGAAATGAAATGTAAAAGTTCTGCACGTTTTTGCTGGTCTTTTTGGGGTTCATTTCACTTTTATTTCATAATAATGAATGACATGTTTATATTAATCCATAAGTCAACTTTTAATAAGTCAATTTTTAAAACAATGACATTGTACAATAACATTCCACTCCCTGATGGAAGCATGCTAAAGTAAAAAAAATGATGGTATTTGATACCGTATTAATTAGTAAGGTAATTATTAACAAAAAAAAATGATATATTTACTATTTTAATTTTCATTTCGCAATCGACTGACATAAAAAGTTTTATGCAATCCCCCCATTGTGATTCATGAATTTTTGCTCATAGTCATAAGCATGGGCGGTAAAGAATTTCGTAGTTGATTATTGAACTTCCCCCCTTTTTTGGGGGGTGGGGGAGGGCCTACACCCCTGGTAATGCTTGTGTTGTGGCCATCCCACCACCAAAGACCATACTGGTTCTGCATTTACACTGTACTTAGGCCTACTATCGATTCTGTTATCTTTGTGTAAGCCTTACAAACAGACACATGCACCTGAGTAATGAAAGATTAAGGTTTACTTGATTTAATTACTGATATAAATATTTTTATCATTTTCACTTTGGGTTACGTGCATTATGAAGTGTCATATATCGTATTTGATTCTTGACCTGCAATTTGATTAAAACTGCAGTTTTCTGGCCTGTGATTGGCCATAATATTAATGTTATCAACAAGGGTGTTTTAGGGTTAATAAAGGTAGGTTAGGCTTGATAATGTTGATAGGTTTGTGTTTGTTTATATTTGCAAAGTTTCGATGTGACTTAGATCAATACTTCATGATTAAGAGCATGTAACCTATTCGCGCTAATGAAAGTTACACGTATGCAAGCGATCATTTATGCATTGACCTAATTTATACGTTTCACACAAATTTCAAATTATAAATGTGTGTAAATATTAGGATCTACCCAGTAACTCTTAAATAATATTTTATGCCTTAACAATTATCTGTGGGAGATTACCCACCCTGGTCACATTAGTGAAAATACTTATACTGATATGCAAGAGGTCCCAAACATTTTCCTGCCCCTGGACCCCATGACTTGTCTTTACGCCACTGCGGGCGCATATTATAATAAAATATTAATTTAATATTGGGTTCACCTAAATACCGTTTTCAATTCGTCAGAAATATAGTAAATTACCACATATAAATTGAAAATTTATTTCTTTAATATTAAAATAAGTTTTTTTGCAAACCTGCTCACGACCCAATCCAAAAGTTAAAATTGGGATTAAATCTGTATATACTGCACATGTGATGAAAATACTTATGAGCCTAGCCTAGATGAGGATTAATATTGTTTATATGAAAATTATGGCGAACGATGCCATTTTTTTTTTTTTTTTTTTGGCCAAGCAGTGTCTCAATTCGCCGTTGGCAAATTGGCAAACGGCTAGTGTGAGCGTAACATTGCATGTCTCGGCTGTTATTGTTACCCATTTCCTGTCTTGGCTATTAGTTTCCCATCCCCTGTCCTTGCTGTTACCCATCCTCTGTCCTGTCTATCACCCCTCTAATGGCTGTCACCCTGGCAGTTGCCCATTCCTTGTACAATATGTGCTAGAGCACACATTCCTTCTGTTGGCTATCTCCAATTCTTAGTCTAATTTCTAAATAAGTACTAATTTTTGAGTTTTTCCTAGTAAGAAAATATTATAAAGCTCTGCCTATCCCCACTATTAAATTTTCAAAAAAACTATTGTATATCCATATATAGTCATGACGTGCCTATATATGGTCATGATGTGACGTCATCATGACCATATTTAGGCATGTAATTGTATGTTTCATTTGTTCAGTTATCTGACCAAGCTGAGCAGAATGATCAGCTGACTGAAACATTAAAAACAAAGTATGCTGATGAAAAAAGACTTCTCCAAGAAGACAATGCAGCTGCAACAAAGAAAATGAGGGATGAGTTTGAAATTGACGAAGAGCAGAAAAGAATGGCTGCAGAGAATCGGGAACGCCAGCTCCAAGATGAGGCATTCAATTTAAAATTTCAATGTGAACGATTAAGACACAAATGTAAGATGCTCGAGGACGTCCTTCAAAAAGACTCGGATGAGAAACTTCAGGTGATTTTTAAATTAAAGGAGTTTGATTGGATCATGAGATCATGTGATTATAATTAGGATCACAGGATTTTAAACGTGATCAGTGTGATAGTTAATACATGGAGGAAAGAAATTAATTGGATTTTTTTCCTCTATGGTTAATAATTTTAAAGCAATACCAATGTTTATGTACTGTTTAGTGTTCAGGAATTTCTCTAAAAATATATTCCAGTTATCATTCCTGATATGTTGTCTCAAATGTTTGCTGATATGTATTTTTTGTTTTTGTGATTTAATATTAATTTTATAATGGCTTTGTTAACAGGCAGCGATTGC
>NW_022684219.1:0-1309 GCF_011630105.1 Anneissia japonica | reverse complement strand
TAGCTGACGTTCTTGACGAAGGGAAGGTTGTGGGTTCGGAGAAACGTCGCGAAATTCTCGATGGCCTCTATCGGTCTCGTGGACCCTCTGTAAGCGAACCGAACGACGTTGCCGCGTTCCCAATGCTTGACGATCAGATCCATCACCGGGTCGGCGAGGGCCAGGTCGACGGGAACCTTGCGACGAACGTACGCCAGATCTTCGATCTTAGGATTGGTGGGCAACGCGTTCCAGTCGAACGTGTGCCTCTCCATCACGGGCTCGTATTCTCCTTCTCGAAGTTGCCGGACGCTGTCAAAATTTTTCCTCAGCTCCTCGACGACTTTCTCCCGTCTCTTCATCGATTCCGATCTCAGCAACATGACGATATTCTGCAGCGGTGTTCATGACGGCGAAGACTACGACAACGAAGAAAAACTCGCCAACGGTTCGGGGTTTGTCCTTTGCCAGAATGCATATATATGTCTATCTTCCGTTACGTCATGCGTCTTTTTTTCACGAGAAAGCAATGGGCATCAAAGGAAGATTCGCTGACATCGTGGACAGGGAGACGAGCACCGGTCGGTCGTTCGCCGAAAGCGTCCGAAACGTCGAGATCATAATGATCGACGCTTCACAGACTTTTCATCGGATAGCTTCGCGCCCGATCGGAACGAAGATCGAAGATCACTTCCCGAACGTGGAGGCGTGCTTGGAACGTTCGGTCGTCGTCGGCGACGTCGAGAAACGGAGATGGAGGGAAGGACACGACGGAATAGTGAACAGTTACCGACGGTTCAGTCTGGACGACGTGGCGCAAACCTTCATGGAGGACGCCCTGGGGTACGCGGACGACGTGGTGGCGATGCAGAAGAGATCGGGAGAGCGAAGCGCCGTGAAGGCAGTGCTGCTTTTCGTGGACGGGAAATCTCCGTTCGCAAAACTCGCCGAACTCAAGCGGAGGAGAGATCACAGGAACGGGAGTTTCCGAAACGGTCTCCGAAAACTCGGTCACCTGAACGACGATGCCCTCAGGACGGCCGTCGACAAAAGGAACACCTCTCTTATACACATCTGGAACACCGTGCTCGAGGAGACGGAAGGGACGTTCGTCGGTCTCGTCGAATCCTTCGTGCGCTCGAACAGGAACAAGAGCAGGACGATCGGACATCTGCGATCGGCGTTGCTCGAGAGCAGATGGCACGACCGACCGTACGCAGCGGACGTGATCACCGGCGCCGGCTTCGACGAGTCCGCCGAACGCAACTGGTTCCGACTCATCGGGCCCGAGTCGGCGATTCCCTGGTGCACGGAGTTCGAGAATCTGCTT
>NW_022684218.1:0-553 GCF_011630105.1 Anneissia japonica | reverse complement strand
AAATGTATATTATTACTTTACACCATGCAAATATCATTGGTATCATAAGCATTTTTTTCGGATGTTGTCAGCGCTTTAAAATCGCAAGGTATAAACAAATAATTATTCGATAGTGAGCTCCTTCGAATACTTAAATATGGTTGAATCCTTGAAGCTGGCAGAAAAGGATGTCACTATAGCCCCTGGGTCTGAGGTGTTGGTTTTGAATTCTGCAGTAGGTCTGAAAGCTTCTATAATGCTCTACGAATTGGCTGTTTCAAAAAAATACATTGAGATTAATTTAAAGTTATTGTAAGAATACTGTATCATATGCACTGTTTATGTGGTCACTGAAATGTCATACATTTTGATTCCATAGTGAGCATCAGTGGTCAATAATATTAATAATTTAATTCCATCTATTCCACTAAAAAACAAATGCTGAAACCTTTAGGGCAAGTCTGTATACAGATTCCGGTAAGGTGAGACTTTTTATTTTTTGTTTCGCGCAATGAATTTTTTATACAGTACAGTAGATCATCGGAGAGGGCAGAATAAAAATAAAATTTTGTTT
>NW_022684217.1:0-634 GCF_011630105.1 Anneissia japonica | reverse complement strand
TTTTTGAGAGCCTAGAACTTTCAAAGAATCCATTTACAGAACGAACTAAAGGGTTCACACAAGTAGAAGATCGCTTTAAAAAGCTAAAGATTGATTTTCTCATAAATTCTTGGAAAGATAATAAATTATTATTAACAAATAATGAATTAGCACTACAGTATCTCGGTTGGCGTAACAGTTTTCTTAAAATATTGTTATAACATACTCTCAGTGTGTTCATAGATGAAAGCCTATACATAGACCAGAGCGTAGCACAATAAAAACTCATACAGAAAGAACGAAATAATATACATGAATAAACTATTAATTTACTATGAATAAACTAAAGATCAAAGCATCCATACCCTACTGATCAAAGTTACGTACAAAAACAAAGAAAGCTCCTTTGAAGCTTTCAGCACATTGTTGCAATGGGTGTAGCCTACGTATAGCAAATGCTTCTTCAAACAATAGTATAGACCAATTTTGCAAACTGTAAATATTCCTGATGATGACATAATTAATGTCGAAATATTGAATCCCAACACGATGGCGTGTATTTCAATACTTGGAGTATGTATTATACTTTCGTAAATATTGTTAGTATTAGAAAATATTAAATCTAATTTATTACTTACACTGGATACATTATCAT
>NW_022684216.1:4805-11710 GCF_011630105.1 Anneissia japonica | reverse complement strand
AATTTAGTGTACTGGGAGAACGTTCTTAATATTGAGTCCAAATGGTGTGGTGGTTTTAAGTAAAACTTCCCAGTGATTCTCTTTATCTTTGCGATTTCAGTCACTCCAATTGGCATTAGGGTCAATTGCAATCACTCTGAAATTTGAAATTGAATGACCAGCTAAATTGAAATGTTCGGCTACTGGTTGATCAAGCTTAGATGTTCTGATAGCTGATCTGTGTTGTGTCATTCTCATACGGAGAGTGTTTTTTGTTTCTCCGACATATTGTTTACCACAAATATTACAATAAAGGAGCTAAATGACATTTTTGGTGAGGCAATTTAATTGATTGCCTTATCCGAAATATGTGGTTTGTTTGGTTGCTCTTGAATGATTGTGTAGAATCAAGCAAGGAGCATGTTTTGCATGATGAACCACAAAGATGACTACCCAAATTATGNGATGACTACCCAAATTATGGTTGTCGCAAGAGTTAATTTGCCTCTTGAATTTAGATCGTACTAATATATCACGAAGGTTAGGTGGTCTGCGATAGGCTATGAATGGTGTATCCGGAAAAACAGACCTAAGACGTTTTGTGGTCTGTAGAATGGGCATGTTTCTGAATTATAGCCCTTAGTGGTGGTAACCTATAGGGTGATAGGTAGTGACCAGTGGCACTCTGGTCGATCGCTGACGTGGTTTGTACGTCTGTGTTTGAGCACGAGGTATGTCCTTTGCTTTTTTTTAACAGCATTTTCGATTGGTCCTCGATGATAATTTCTATTCCGGAGATGTCCGGATAGCTCTTCTGTGCGATTCTGAAAATCTAAATCCGAAGAACAAATGCGTCTCATGCGCAATGCTTGGCTGTACGGAATGTTTTTTGTACAGTGCGGGGGTCTGGTCTGGTCTTCGTTTTGTAGGCACCCATTTTAGGTGTCTAAATCGAACACTCTTAATAATTTCACAATCAACTATCACACAAAAGACAAAAGCCAGGGAACCCAGGCTTTACAGGGCCCCAGATATTTATCAGCATTTTTTGCCCCATATATAATTATCGAGACAATAACAAAATACTCTCTTTTTATGTCAAAAACGCCGAAGCGGGCGGGCTTTTCCCCACACTGTTCTTCCCTGAGGTCCAGAGTATTCGGCCTATCTTAAACTACATTATATTACAAAATAAAATTAAAGGAAAAATGCATAGGCCTATATATATAATTAATGATGATGACGATGATGATGATGATTGTTATAGGATAACGGTAATGATATTAATTTTAACAAAATTAGGCTAAAGGGGAAAACGGAAGTTGTGATTGTTGATTCTAATGATTAGGCCTATAGTAGGCCTAGTTATTAAAGCTTAGAATATTTAGGGCTCAGCTGTCCTGAATTATAATTATCAATCTCTATTGTTGCCGAAATTCACTGATAAAAGATCATGAGAAAATTGTTGGTGCATCACTTTGACTATAATATAAGTTAAATAAATTAATTCCTAGTACCCTTTGCAGTTTCGCATTACTGTAACTTTGCAGCATGCAGGATATGTCCTTGGTAAATTAGGAGTTTGTGATTGGTAATCGGTAGCCTACAAAATAGTAGGGAATGGGTGTATACAAAACAGTCTGAACTGAACTGAACTTTATTGAACAACGCTTTAATAACAGCGGCACACGACATAGGCCTAGAAGGTGCGTTAAAACAAAAGATTGTAAGTTAAAACAACAAAAATACAAGAAAAATAATGAAAATTAAAAAAGTAATGAAAAATATAATTAGTTCTGAAAGAGCAAAATGTAAAACTAAAATTAAAACCTAATAAATTAAACCTGGACAAAGAAAACTAAATACATGAAAAGGTACTTCATAGCCCCCATCACCCTCACCCCCGTTAAAAGATAAAAATGTATACGTCAAATTTGAAAAAAGGTCAGAACATATACAGTAATTCAATAAATGAGTTAAAACAATACGCATACAATTACATATATATATTATATATATATATACATACAAATATACATACACATATATACACATACGCATATATACATATATACATACATGTACATATACACCCATATACATACATACATACATACATACACATACATACACACACACATACACATATACTTACACATACAAATACATACATGCACTCATAAATTATATATTCATATACATATGTACATACAGTAAATATATATGTGAATAAATAAAAAATAACAATTTTAACTTAAAGTAATACTAATAATAAAATGAATAACTGCTTCTTAGTTTAAATTAAATTGGATGATGGTACGGTATTTAAGATTTTAGTCCTGAAATTGCATAAGTCAGTCAGGTACAATTTTCTCAGATGGAAATATTGAGTACACCATCAAGTAAAATATAGTGTTTGTACTCAATTGTTCCAAATTCGAAACCCTCCCAGAATGTTCGATAGTCCCAAAAAAAGTAGGTCAATTTTAAGATTATGAAAATGTTTTTCTCTAATTAAACTAAGTCTATTTAACAATGGAAAAGAAAGTGATCAGTATCTTCAATTATATCATGCTTACAAAGTTTGCAAAAACCTAAGTTAATTATCAGTTTTGGACCATTTACATTCCCTACCTTCTAGATCGAGAGTGTTAGTTCTTGTTTTAATTAAACTGACACATTCAAAGTTGGTCATATCAAAAATAAATTTTTCTACATCTGGTTTCGATTTATATTTTAAATAATCAGCTAAGTTAGATTTTGATTTAGCCCTGTCAAACCATCTTTTAGCATTTTCTAATGAGTTTTTGTAAGGCAAAAGATTTAAGCCAAGTATTACCAATATCCAAATTAAAATTATCAATTATGTCAAATTTACGCAATAACTCTTGAATATGGTTAATCCAATTCCATTTGGCATTATTTTTAACTTCAATTAGTGCTTTATAGCACTTTTTGCCATCTACTTTCATCCATAATTTTTATTCGATTAAAGTAACTCACTCTAAATTCATTTTGTATGTGACTCCCAACCTAGATCGCAGTTACTGACAACCAAAAGTGTTTCAGGTTTCACATTAGATGTGTAATGTATTTATAATGATGCTAATCACCTAGACAATACTGAATATTGTCAAAACAATTAAATAGCACCCGGGCAAACCAGGGTAGTCTAAAGTTAACGCTAAACAGGGCTCGTGTTCCTAATGATTTACGATATTGCAAATGTGATTGGTTGATCCGGTCATGTGATTCTGGGCGACATTGCTTTTGCCATCTTGTATTGCCTAGGCTAAGCCTCTATTAATTTTGACTCCTGGAATGAACCGCATATCATGAGTGTTTTAATGTTGTAGAATACGTGGTTATGCGATTCCGGGTGTTTTTTTAAATTATTTTAAGTAGTATTATTGGCGTATTATTTGCCCTCACCATCAACAGACGAGAGATATAAGCTACTCCAAGCAAGCTAGTAAGTATAGACTAATGTGCATATATATATATATAGGGGCTATATACATTCCACCATGTCAATATGGACGACAAAACTACTAACTGGGACTATATGGAACGAGTAAATCTGCAAACAGTCAGACTCGCATACTATGGTAGGCTACTCCCATTATGACTAGTGATTTGGATTTGAACAATCTTCTGAAAATACTTCGTGCGATAAGACTAAGCAAAGGCTTAGAGTAAGGCATTATTATTTTCTTTAGATGTACAATGTTCATGAAATGTTTGCTTTCCTCCTTTATTATTCTAACATTATTAAGGATTATTTTATTAGTTTCTGTTCTTTACTAATTGGAGTCGAAACTAAGAAACACAAATGGTTTGCGTTTTTCTGGTCTATGGTCTTCGTTTTGTAGGCACCCATTTTAGGTGTCTAAATCGAACGCTCTTAATAATTTCAAAATCAACTATCACACGAAAGCCAGAGTACCCAGACCTTACAGGGCCCCAGATATTTATCAGAATTTTTTGCCCCGTATATAATATTCGAGACAATAACAAAATACTCTCTTAAAATGTCAAAAACGCCGAAGTGGGCGGGGCTTTTCCCCAGGGTAGCAGTACCCGGATTTTTATAGTTTGTAGTTTTTATAGTTAACCTATTTTTATTATGTAAGCATAGGTTATTCTCTCTCCGGTAATAAGCTAAAGGTTTCTGAATAAGTAGGCCCTAGTTTGGCAATTCGTCGATGAAAATTAAAATACTTTTTCTACTAAACAAAATCCCCGCTAATGAAAAAATACATTATTAATATACTAAAAATGATGTGGTGCTATTCATTAATCCCACGCCTTTTCCGAGAAATACAAAGGGGCTGTTATATTGTCGCCCCTGGTCATTGGATTCCTGGCAAACATGTACAAAAAGTGCGATTTCCTTCCCTTAACTTCCTGCTTAGTATTATGGTGCGCTAGACACAAACTGATAAATTGAACACCACAACATCTACCAAGTGTCCATCTAACTAGGTAGAGAGAGAAACCTAGATAAAGTCATATGCCCGACAAATGGCGGATGCAGGGGGTGGCGAGAAAGTCGCCTACTCCCTGGCATCAGCCAAATCATATCTCTAACCAAGTGTAAGAGAATGAATTCAATAGCCCACATGGCCCCCAGAATAGGTAATAAGGAAACACACCCAAACACCATGCTTCGGCCCATAGTTCCGCGATTGGCACAAATTTACCCCAACCCCGAAAAAAAACATCCTGGACCTGCCCTGAATTTAAGACACAAGCACAGCGAGTGGTTTGAAGTTAAGAATCGAGTCATGGCAACCGTTGCGACAAGCGCTAACATGCCAGACAGGGGGTAGGCTAGGACCGCACCCCATCCCACTCAAAAGGCATGTCTCCGCTGTCTTTCCACGGGCTGTTCTTTACTGCGCATGCTCATGGCTATAAGCAAACAATCATGATTCGCACTATTGGGCAGACTGCATAAAACTGTTTGTGCCAGTCGATTGCGACATTAAAACGGACTCTGGTAAAATGATGGTTGACTTATGGATCAATTAATACATACATGAATTTTCATTTATTATCATGAAATAAAAGTAAAATGCCCCCACACAAGACAAGCAGAAACGGACAGTAATTTTTTTACATTCATTTCTTTTATTTTGGAAATATATTTGGGCCAAACATTTTGCCATTTCAATAGCTTTATAACATACAATGAAAAAAAACCCCAACAAATTAAGATAAAAAAATACATGATTGCCAATAGAAACAGAGACGTCTGAATTTTCTTTTTAAACTTTGACGAAAAACTTGGTAATTGAGATAAAATAAAACGGTTAATGATGAGATATAGATTTTTGAATATTTAAAAACTTGGGGAAAATTTGGAAAATTGGTTAGATCGTTGGCATTATCAAATTTCATCGACGTTTGCCTCAATCTGTCCGAGCAAAAGAACAGCGTTCTTCCGTACAGTACAGAACATAATTATAGCAGACAGCACTGGGGAAATGTCGAAGCAACAGCCAAATATGAATTAGTGGGTTTTAAATGTTATCATGATTTTTAAAATACATTAAATTATTATTTTTTTTTAAATTACTTTCATAATTCTGTGTAATCATTTCAATATACCAATAACACATGCAACAATAAAAATAAGCTTTTATTTGAAAATACTATTAGAATGATTAATGACATACAGTTTCTTTTCAATAATAATTCTAATAGAAAAAATGTAAGTATTTATTAAATTTTCAATTACAATCATTTCGTTTGTCCTTGTTTTTGTTTTGTTTTTCCTTTTTTTCTTTGTGTCAACTGTTTAGACATTCCTGCACACAAGCTTGCGCTTTTATTGGAAATGCCTTTTTCCTGCGCTTGTATTGGAAATGCCTTCTTCATTAGTTTACTTTTTACATGCATTATTGTATTTTAATATGTACTGATGTAAATAATGTTCCTTTGAAAGTAAATGAAATGAAAAACTTGTACAAACCTTTCAACATCGATATTTATTTCTATATGTACATTTGCTTCTTTTTTGTGGAAATCCTTGGTTTTCTTACTGTTTATCTTCATTCTATAATTTTTTTCCTGCTTCAATAATCGTTTCTATTATTCTTTACAGTCCTTCATTACAGTTGTCCGTTACAGCTTTGCCATCGACAGAACAACAGTAGTGTTTTAAAACAATGACTAATATTTTAATTTCTTATTAAGATTACAACTGGATGTTCACATATCTAATCACATTGAATACAGAAGTCATCTATTACTTACTAGGTGTTGCAGTGACTACAATTTTGATTGATAAATTGCGATTGACTGATTGATTAAACAACTGTTATATTGTAGGAATCAAGTCTTGGTTAAAACAAAATCAACATGGATTCCAGTCATGGTAGGCCTAATCAATATTTTGTATTTTTGAGTCCACTTCATATTTTGTTCTTTTCATAAGCTATCTTACATCAGATTATCATATTATAATTTTACCAAGATTGATTAAAACCTGTTTTGTGAAAATTAATCATGACCATTTTTAACAATGTTGAAATTTTAAATATTCATGTTTCATAATTTAAATATGTCTAACTTTATGTTATTACTTTTTTAAATTCTTATATAGTAGCTATCACGTTCTACATTGCAGACACTCAATCTCAACTTCCACTTTCCTGAATGCCAGATTACCGACACACGCTTTGCCGAAACTCAGTTTTCCGAATGACTCGATATTTTAATGTTGACTGCCTTCTGACTGTTATTACTAATCATTGTTAGGGCTTCTCTGATGAGGGGGGAGGGGGTCGGACCCCTGTTGCGCCGCCTCAAGGCGTTCTAACATTGAGAATTTGTTTACCAGTTTGTTTTTTTGTTTTTTGTTTGTTTGTCAAGCATAACTAGTAGAGGGGTAATAACAATAGTAACAGTGTATCTAAACA
>NW_022684216.1:0-2762 GCF_011630105.1 Anneissia japonica | reverse complement strand
TATATATATATATATTTCAGGATTTGAAAAGCTTTTTTTGTGCTTTCATTGCTTTGTCTAACAGCTGACATGTAAGGAAAACACTCTAGTCTATTTTTTTTAAACTTGTGGTGACCAATAGAAATTAAAAAAGAACAAGAAAACGTACAAGAACAAAAGTTAAACGATATTAGGAATGACCATCTAAGTCCTGGTGGAAAAGGACTTATTTCCAAAATTTGAAACCTCCTCAGGTGTGGAGTGGTGGGAGGGCGACTGTCTCTCCTCCGCTGGTATCACCATAGCCTGGGTTCCAGGCCCTAATTGTGGGTTACTCACTTTTTATTGCGCTTAGTGCACGTCATACCTAATTTATTTGGCGTCTCATACTCGATTTCTTTTTACGGATTATTTCGTCTCAAAATGAACTTGCTCGTTGGTGACGCTGTCCAGAATGAGAAAAAATAATAAGGGATTGGAGGCAAGTCTAGTGTCACCACTATACTATTTCTGTGTACTCGTCAGTTGGAAATGGTCAAATCATAGACAGGCAAAACACAACCACCTGATAAACAGACTGCAACATTAAACGGAATCAAATAGCCTATAATCAATGCAGTGGTACCGGTACTCAATTATAAATTAATAGTATGACATGTACCGGTACTCAATTATAAATTAATAGTATGACATGTAAACGTAAAGTGTGTCTTTTCAGATAATCTTTGCACGGTGGAAAACAATATCGTTATTCAAGGCAATCCAGGTAATTCAAATATTAATGTTTGAAGTGAATATTAATGTAGTTATAAATAACTGTTATTATATTTTAACTATTATAATGATTACTAATTTTTTATTACAGCAGGGAGCATTCCTATTACACGGATCCTTGATTGATTACAGATTGCCGTTGTTAATTTTGTGTGAAAATATTTTTCAGTTTAATTTCGTTATCGTTTGTGGAAATTACTACATGGCCGGCGGAACCGGGGGTGGGGTGCCGCAGGGGCCAGCCCCCCCCCCCTTTTTTTGGCAGAAAATATATAAAGTCTATGGAGATTTTGTATGATCGGAATGAAATGCAAGAACAGAAAGCGGGAAGGAGGAGAGAGAGGGGCCCGGAAAGGGAGTGTTCATCTAGTCCACGACCGAGTTAGATTTCTAGCAATTCACATTGGCGGATCTGTTGAATCAGGGGTCTTGACACCCTCCCTTAGAAAAAAGAAAAGAAAAATTTAAAAATAAATAAAAAGGAATTCTAGACCCACCTTTTTAGGACTCGTGAGCTGTTTCTTTTTTGTTTTTTGGGGTTTTTTTTTTTTTTTGCTTTTTTTGTTACAATAACAAAATTTTCTCAGGTGAAGACCCGACACCCTTTTATTTCTGGGGTTCATCGATTCATGTAAAAAAGAATACGTATGCAACGTATGTATACCGGTACACACATAGTATACCTATTTACTGTAATAAGAATCAAAAACAATTACCTGACCGTTTTCCAGGGGGAAAACCTTGAATTTTGAAGAACTTAAAAGTCATTAAAAGACACCTCAGAAGTCGGAAAGCTCATTTCCCGCCATTTAGAAATCAACATTTTCCCGGGGAGAACCAGAACCCACCTTCCTCTTTTGGGTCCCTTGATTCATGGAATCGTTTGTGGGGGGGGGGGGGGGGACCTTGAATTTTGAAGGACTTAAATGTCATTAAAAGAAACCTCCGAAGTCGGGAAAGCTCATTTCCTGCCATCTAGGAATCAAAATTTTCCCGGGGGAGAGCCTCCCACCCCCTTTCTTTTTGGGATTTATCGATTCATGGAATAAAGAATACGTATGCAACTACTTAATTTTTGTATGTACGTATACACACATAAGATAAGAATGAGAAAAGTTTACCTGCCGTATTCCAGAGGGAAAACCTTAAATTTTGAAGAATTTAAAAGTCTAAAAGACACATTTCAGAAGTCGGGAAATCTCATTTACCGCCATCTATAAATTGAAAGTCTAAAGGGGTTAACCCGGACCTTTTTCCTTTCGGGTTCATCGACTCATGAAATCGTTTTCATTAGGGGAAACCTTGAATTTTGAAGAATTAAAAGTCATTAAAGACAGCTCAAAATTCGGGAAAGCTCATTTTCCCCCATTCAGGAATCAACATTTTCCCCGTAAGTATGCAATTACTCAAATTTTTATATGTATACACACATAAGGCCTATT
Source organism: Anneissia japonica (assembly GCF_011630105.1). NCBI lineage: Eukaryota > Metazoa > Echinodermata > Crinoidea > Comatulida > Comatulidae > Anneissia > Anneissia japonica. The sequence continues at coordinate 567 of NW_022684216.1, read as the reverse complement.
TACTGTAATAAGAATGAGGAAAATTTACCTGACCGTTTTCCAAGAGGGGCGAACCTTGAATTTTGAACAACTTAAAAGTCATTAGAAGAGTTCAGAAGTCGTGAAAGCTCGTTTCCCACCATATCAAAATTTTCCCGGGGGAGAATCCGAATCCGCCTTTCTCTTTGGGGTTCTTTGATTCATGGAATCGTTTTCAAGAGGGGAAAACTTTGAATTTTGAAGAACTTAATTAAAAGTCTTAGACACTCAGATGTCATGAAAGCTGAATTTTCCTGGGGGAGAACCCCCGAACCCCCTTCTCTTTGGGGTTTATCGATTCATGGGAAAAAGAACATGTATGCAATTACTCTTTTTTGTATGTATACACACCTAGCAGGCCTATTTACTGTAATAAGAATGAGAAAGTTTACCTGACCGTTTTCAAGAGGTGGAAAACCTTGAATTTTGAAGGATTTAAAGTCCTTAAAGTCATTAAAAGACACCTAGCTCAAAGTCGGGAAAGCTCATTTTCCGTCATCTAGGAATCAAAATTTTCCCGGGACCCCCCCCCCTACCTTTTTGGGGTTT
>NW_022684215.1:0-800 GCF_011630105.1 Anneissia japonica | reverse complement strand
TGTGAAAACAATGTCAGGAACCTGAACTATTTGAAAAAACATAATGTCTAGCTTCCGTACGTGCTACGCGTGTAAAAATGCGCGCACGTAGTGGAAAATTTCAAAAAATTTCGAAATGCTCAAAATGGCCTGAAACGTACTCTTATTTAGTCAAAAAGTGATTTTAAGCATTTTAAAAATTTGACGCACACGCGTAAACCCCGAAGTTAATGCTCACTTAATACGATTTTGAAATGGCAATTGGTTAGGCTGATATAATCGATAATGTATGACTGATCTCGTTGAAAAGCTTACCATGACTATTACCAGACCAAGCCAAATGTTCGTTGACAGCGATTGTGCGTAACTCGTGGCATTTTTTGAGATATCGTGCGAACAGAAAAGGGTAGAAAGAAGAATAAAAAAAAGATGAAGACTAGATTTGAACTCGTCACTGAGGACGAGTTAGGTGATCCGCCGCACTTTGACCCACGAGGAAGTGTGCGCCTGGCGGAATGAACAATAATTAAATGCTGATAGTGGCAAAATACGCAAATTTAGTTTGTTAAAAAAGAATTTTGAGCATTTTAAAAGATTTACTCATGCGTATGCGCACGTCATGACACACGTGCGCATCTTAATGTCACTGTTATCTCCTGATATGAGATATGTATGTATCAACTTTCATTGACAAACGCCTGTTGGTGAAGGAGTAATGATCATTCATAGTATTTATCATATAAAAATTCATTTTTTAAAAATTCAGGATGGCAATATGGGGACGTCCCAATGTCCGATCAGCTATTATGATATATAAAATC
>NW_022684213.1:0-688 GCF_011630105.1 Anneissia japonica | reverse complement strand
GAAAATCTGAAACACCACGTGGTGAAGCGGCTCGTTTCACATCTAGGCTGTGTACGTCCAATTTGTAGGGATTTATTTTACTCCGACCTCGATTTATTTCTTCAAATTTTAATCATTTTAATGAACGTTAACCCGTAGGATAATTAATAACATTTCCACTGTGTTTTTAATTAGATTGATTTAGTTTTGTATAGATCAGTTTCCTTAACATATCAAAGTTGATATTCATCGTTAGGCCATCAACATTTTTGATAGCCTACAGAACATTTGAAAATATGAACACTGAATAGTGTTTGCTCTCAAAACCAGTGGCGGATTATGGATTATTTTTTTTAGCACTTTCACAAATCCACTTTTCACAAATTCGCACCACCCAATAAACATCCTGCGTGCAGACCTGGTATCCTTACTTATTAAATGAATAATTTTGGATCTCTTGTGCCTTTTTATTCTATTATTTATCACTTGTACACAGAGGAATATTGTCTAGTCACGGTGCTGTAAGACATAAATATGGTATACTAATTAAACAAACAATATGATAAATTTGTTCACACTGTTTTTAGTCTATTTTTACGTAACTAAGTAGATGTTATTATTTATCTTTCGTTATGTGTTCATATGGAACCAATAAAAAAATGTAGTAGTATTTATATTAAAATTTTCACTCAGTAAATTAAAAAAAATT
>NW_022684212.1:17230-17490 GCF_011630105.1 Anneissia japonica | reverse complement strand
GGAAGTGCATGAACGCCGTGTACAGGTTCGCTCGATGTCCCGTCGTAAGAAACGATCTGGCAGACCGCGAGGTCGATTTTCACTTCCAGGCTCCCCTTCCTTAGGGGAAAAAAGGTAGGATTCCTATCTTCCGTATGAACGTCATCGGTCACCGACGCGGCTGGCCACCTATGATGAAAGAATCGACGTTATGTTCGCTGATCTCGTCCTGCATCGCGACTTCGCTCGTGGTGGACGTTCTTCTTCAGGCGAACGTGCAT
>NW_022684212.1:12477-17191 GCF_011630105.1 Anneissia japonica | reverse complement strand
TTCCTGCCCGCCTTTCTGTACGCGACGTTCGTCAAAGTCGGAGCGCCATCAAGTCTGGTATCGGCGTGCCGGCTGAGTCTCTGCGCGTCCGCCAACATTTCGTTCTTCACAAACCTGAAATTTCTGATCGGACCGTGCGAGGCATCGTATCTGGATCCGTTGCGGGAATGCGGTGCCGAAGGAACGGATCGCACCTGTCAACGAGCCGTGTCGGACGCTCTCAAATGGGATGCCGACCATCGTCGATGTCCGGTCGTGGAACTAGGAGGTGAAAACCTGTCTCTTATACACATCTCTACTTCGTGCAGTTTGCGCTCGTGTACATGCCGACCGGAATAGCACCGGCGATGCTGCACATAACGAATTCGTCCGATGGCTTTCGTAGCGGCAGCGGTTGGGGGTGGTATAGAAACGCGGGCATTCCGATCGTCGAGGCAACCCTGCTTGTGGACGTGTTCGCAGGAGCGATCGTCTACCCTCTGTCTTCGGAATACGTGGTGCACGCGTTCGTGTTCGCCGCTGCGATCTCCAGGTACGCATCGCTCTCCGACGTGTGGGAGGCGGCGTCTCTGGCAAGCGTAGCGATCGCCAGCGTCGACCTCGTCAGAAACGTGCTCGTCTACAAACTCGGCCCGTGCGCCTTCGACGGTCGGGACTTGATGGAGTGCGATACGTCCTTGGGCGACTGCTACGAAAACCTTCTGGACCTCAGCGCCAACAGCATCGACGCCGCCGACTGTCCGATCAACAAGGTCGGACGACACTGGGCGATCGTTCTCACCGCCTCGCAGGCCATCAGGTTCTGCGTCGTGGTCGTTCTCCAGAGTTTCCTGCTTTCGCGGAAGGGAGTTAGGTTGTTGCGATCCGGCGACAAACGAGACGAGAAGGACGAAGCCAACGACGACCACGACGACGACGATTCGAGCGACAAGGATCAGGACGTCATTTTTCAAAGAGGACGTAACGTGTGACGTGATGTAATTTTACCTTTATTTTATTTTTATTTTTTGATTGTTTTTCTTCAGTTGGATGCTCCTTATACCAAAAGGATTAAGTTCGACGACAAAGACGACGACGACGCAAGCACCTCCAAAACTGTTGGCGTCGGCGCATCTAGATGTGTATAAGAGACAGGCAGTTGCGAGCGCAAAGAAAGGCGATCCTTACTCGAACATTCCGGTAAGGTACGGCGATCGAGAGACGACGTTCGTCGAGCGACAAGGATCAGGACGTCATTTTTCAAAGAGGACGTAACGTGTGACGTGATGTAATTTTACCTTTATTTTTATTTTTTGATTGTTTTTCTTCAGTCGGATTCTCCTTATACCAAAAGGATTAAGTTCGACGACGAAGACGACGACGACGCAAGCACCTCCCAAACTGTTGGCGTCGGCGACGAACGAAGAGAAGCTGAGAACGCAGATGGCAAAGGAAACCTAACGTAATCCTTTCCCGAGGACTCTCAACTTCCCGTCGACGACGAACGAACAGCCGGAGAAGGAAACCTCGCCGACTACTTTCCGGAGGATTCTCAGCTTGCAGTCGAATCGTCGGACGAACAGGACATTTCCGACCAAGACACGGTCGTTTACGGAGACGAAGAACTGGAACAGCAACTGGACGACTGGCTGTTCTCGAAAATGTTGAAGTACAACCCGTCTTCGGAATAGAATTTAAAAAAAAATGTTCCGATATAATAAGTACTAAAGAAAAAAGAAAAACACGAAATCTTATATTCTGTTTTGTCTTCAATAAAGTCTTTATTACAAAAAACAATATAAAGTTGCTATTGTGCATATTTGTTTTCATTCGAAATCAGTCTATTATCAGTAGGTAATGCAAAAGGAAATTATGCAGAGAACCGCTACCTTTCCAAAATTTGAAGACGAGGAAGACCGGGTGAAAACCTTTCGCAACTGGCCGCACGACAGACCCGACGGAAGGTCGATGTCGGAATCGGGGTTCTTCTACGGGGGTTTCGAAGATAACGCCAGGTGTTTCTTCTGCGGAGTATCGCTGTGCCGATGGGAGCCGGACGACCTTCCTCTTTCTGAACACGCCGAAACACGGGAGTTCGTGCTTGTGGTTGCAGCGCAAGACGAAGGAAACCCTGATTTCCAAGATTAATTTTGCCTCCGAATTCGGATTCGACAGCGACGTGATTGCAAAGGTCGTGAGCGATCATCTCGAGAAGAAAGGACAAGTGTTCTCGTTGACAAACGAAGTTCTGATCTCGAGCATAATCGACTTCGATGAAAATGGGGCCGACGACAGGAAAAAGGACGGGGTCGAAGATCCGTCGAAACAAGAGAGCTTGGTGTCTCTGATCACCGAACTTCGCTTGGAAGAAGATGCCGAAGTCGAACGCCCAGAACGAAAAGAAGAAAAAGAAGGAGTTCGTGCGCCCGTCGAAAGCTATACGAACAAGGTACGCGTCGGCGACGACGACGACGACGAGAAATCTCGCGGAGATCTATTGAGGGAACTTACCGATCTCAAGGACGAGATGTCGTGCAAGGTGTGCATGGATCGCGATTCGAACGTCCTCCTGACTCCGTGCAACCATCTCGTCTGCTGCGACTCGTGTTCCGTCAGGTTAGCGTCGTGTCCGATCTGTCGTACAAAAGTCGGTGAAGTCGTCAAAGTTTACCACAGTTAGGTTTAGGTAATGGAGACGATGGCCGAAACGACGAGAATCATAAGAGAAACGATGGCCGAAACGACGAGAATCATGAGAGTGTTTGCAAAAGCGATAAACGAAGCCGAGTTGCACGGTGATAAGGTAAACCGATTTTTTTTCGACGAGTACCAACACGTCATCGACCCGACCGTCAGCGACGAGGAGTGGGAAACCCGATATTTTTGTACTATTCGTGGGAAGAGGTGTCTGAAAGTGGGACATTTGAAAGTGATAAAAGAGATCGACAGATTGAGGACTGCGTGCAAGTCGGAGTCTCGTCGCGTGCTTCCACCTCCCTTTCAGATCGCCAGAAGGTGCATCGTGCATCGCGACCCGGACGACCCTTTCAACCGGACGGCGACTACTGTCTCTTATACACATCTAGATGTGTATAAGAGACAGATATAGTTGTCTCTATGAAAAAATTAGCCATGTTCGTCTATCTGACGAGCGCCAAATATTCAAAGATAACAGGAAGGTTGTCCGTTCGCGGAAGAAATCTAGACGGACGGCCGGTTTACCTGGAGAGTACGAAGGTGGAATTCCAGTGTTACGCCAAAGACGAAGACGGCGAAGTGACTTTACGAAGAGGCGACAGATACTAGTCCGTGGGTCGAACGTACCGCACGCTCAGGTCATGGGACAGGAACGGCATCCCCGTGGAGAACACGTTCGGCAACCTGCCGTCTGCCATCGACGACCTGGACGCCCAGTGCGCCGTCGGCGTGCACGGGTGCGCTTGGCACCGCTGCACCACGAACGAGAAGGGATACGTCGAGAATTTCGAGTACGACGAACAAATTCACATGGAACTCGAGGAAACCGATCCCGTGCAGCCATCCGTGCTCTACCTCTCCATTCGACTCGACGTGACAGGACGCGTGACCGCCGTAGTTCTCTCCGACGGAAGGATGTCGAAGGAGCCCGAGGAGAGGGAGGTGCTACGATGTCTGACGAACCTCTTGAAATCGGCCGACGTTCTCGTGTATCACGGAGAGTGGGTGAAGACGGTGTTGACGAACAGATGCTCGGCGTGCGACCTGCCGATATCCCGATGGCCGATATGCGTCGACACCTCCGAGGACGCCGACGGGTGCCGCGATCGCGATTCCAGGTACGAGTACGCTAGCAGAAGATCTTGCAACGAACTTTCTGCACGAGCGTCCGACGACGTGCTTGATGAGGAGCTGTCTGTCCTCCGAGATTACGAACGCAAGGTGCGCAGCAGGCGTCTTGTGTAAACCGTCTTGGACGCGTCCAGGTTGACGGGCACCTTTCCCGGAGGAACGAGGAAGCAGATGCTGTCGTCCATGCTCTGCAGGGAGGCTGCGAGACGGGGTTTCGTGTTTCCCCGTCGAAGAGAGACGGTGGAAGAGCCCGCCAGAGGCGGAGGTCTCGTTCTCGAACCAGTGCCCGGCATCCACGATCACGTGGACGTGTACGACTTCAAGTCCTACTATCCCAGGTTCGTCGTCGACCGGAACGTGGACAAGGCGACCGCTCTCGAAGACGGGTCCTTCGTCGACGCGAGCGTGCTCGAAGGTCTTCTGCCGTCCGTACTTAAGAGGCTGGTGCGAGGACGGGACGAACGACCGGAGCGATCGGCCGCGTACAAAAGGGTGGCAACGCGTGCATCGGATGCCTGGCCATCTCCGAAAGAGGTCGACTCTACAACCACGTGACGTCGAGCTGCAGGCGACAGCTGGCCAAGTTGAAGAATTGCGCCGAACGCAAGGGCGCTCGGGTGGTTTACGGCGACACTGACTCGCTGTTCGTGAAAGTCGGGGCGAACGGCAGACCCGACTTGCAGATTGAATTCGAAAAAACCATCGGCGGAAACGGATGGCAGATTTCGTCCGGAGGGAGACGTACAGACGGCTGCTGCTGACGACAGCGAAGAAGAGATACGCGTACCAGCGAGAGGACCGTACTGTCGGCACGGTCGGCATGCTGAACGTGAGGGACGACGCGGAACCTCTAGTTTCCAAACTGGACCGGAAGTTGGTGGAGATCGCGCTGACGCACGACGATCCT
>NW_022684212.1:10510-12191 GCF_011630105.1 Anneissia japonica | reverse complement strand
GACTCGCTGTTCGTGAAGGTCGGGGCGAACGGCAGACCCGACTTGCAGATCGAATTCGAAAAAACCATCGGCGGAAACGGATGGCAGATTTCGTCCGGAGGGAGACGTACAGACGGCTGCTGCTGACGACAGCGAAGAAGAGATACGCGTAACAGCGAGAGGACCGTACAGTTGGCACGGTCGGCATGCTGAACGTGAGGGACGACGCGGAACCTCTAGTTTCCAAACTGGACCGGAAGTTGGTGGAGATCGCGCTGACGCACGACGATCCTGCGTCGGCTTTGGAGGCCTGCGACGGTGCCATCGTCGAACTCGCGGACGGTCTGAAGAGGACGAAGACGATTTCGTTATCGAGCGTTCGCCGACTGTCGAAGAAGGAAACGAACGCTCCCAAGTTCAAGAGAGCGTGCGCCGCGCTCGGTCTGTTTCGGCCGGCGCCGTACTACGTCAGACATGAGGGAGCTTCGCAGCACCCTTTGTTCGCGGCGTGTCGCAACGACTTCGTCGACGCGACCGCCCTGCTGGATGCCCTCCGAAAGAGATGCCCGTCGAAACCGGACAAGGACAGCGTCTTTGGCGTCCTCGCCTCCGCCTGCGGTCGTGGCGCCTCCGATCGATTGCGGGAGGTTCGACTCACCGTCGAAGGAGTGCCGACCAGACTGACGGTTGCAGCGTCGGGGGAAGGAAAACCGGATTGCTGTTCCACAGTCGTGACGACGTCCATCGAAGAGGAACGAGCGACGAGAAGGGGCGAGTTGGTGTTCCACAGCAAGGATCTTGGAGGTGGGCGAACGAAGTTGTTCGTTCTTCGCTGCGGCGATCCCCTGTGCGCACGTGCTCGCGACTTTTGCGTCGGCGCCCGTAAATATTTGAACGAATGTTGAATAATATAACTCTAAAAACCTGAATTTCTGAAAGGAGATGGCAGTAACGAGACGATTTTCACCGAATAAGATATATTGTTCAGTCGAATGCATCCGGTGCAGACGTCGATGAAAAGAAAAATTGCAAAAAAAGTAGCCCATAGAATGCACGGGTGGGACGAGATTTCCGAAGGTTACTTCGTGATGCTTGGTTTTCTGGCGAAGGGATTTCATCGATTCACGATAGGAAACAGCCAGGACGTTCGATTTTACGGTGTCATCGAGGGCGAAGGAATAATAAAGGACGAAATAATAATAATCAAAAATCCAACGTTCGGTCGACTGAAGAATCGTACCTTCGAATATTACAACGACGGAAGTGAGGGAAACAAAAGCATAGCGGTTGCAACCAAAGGTTCTAAGTGTTATTTCACATATTCCTACGAATGGTACGACGATATGCCTTCCCTGAAGTTGCTGTGCAAGCGAACGATCGTCTCAAACGACGTGCGTCACGAGGCATTGCCAAGGTTACTTAGAACGTACGTCCAGCAGGTGGATAGTCCGACCTGTCGTACAGCTGATGAACAAATGCTCATATTATAGTATACTTCCCTGCGTCTTAGGTTTCGACATTAAGTACGATGTACGTTATTCGGTTCACAGGAACTTTCATTATTGATTATGCTGGTTGAGTGTTGATTAGGTCTCTTATACACATCTAGATGTGTATAAGAGACAGCTCCGAACCTTCGGTTGCAACCGCAATGCTTTTGTTTCCCTCACTTTCGTCGTTGTAATATTCGAAGGTACGATTC
>NW_022684212.1:8293-8960 GCF_011630105.1 Anneissia japonica | reverse complement strand
GGGACGTACAGTGCGAAAAATGAATTGAGACGTTGGACGGTCATGTCCAGCTTCGTACAAGGTTTCGCGGACTTTACACTCGGATGCGGAGAAGACGTCTATAGTTCCGGCGGCCAGATACTGTTGGATTTCTCCTCCGTCGCGACGTGTTCGCGCCCGATCGCAACGACCGTGAGGTTGTTGCGGTTTCTTGACGAAGACTGCAACGAAGATCTCAAAGATGCGTTGCTGGAACGGACCAAACGCAATCTGCTGGTGTGTACGAAGAACTTCCGCATCGAGGAGATCAACGAATTCGCGTCCAATCTTATGACGTGCATGGACCGATTTATGGCGAACGATCGTCGATGCCTGGATCTTCTCGGCTGTTGCGAACCGTTCGTCTTCGGCGGTCGAGTGACGGAGGCGCTGAACGCCGTCGCCAGGAACGGCTTCGAGCGACCTGTTGTGCAGGTGCGGATGAACTTCAGAAACGTCGTCGCTTCTCCCGGCACCACCTCGCTGTTCCATCTTCGATGGACCGAAGGTCGAGGACGCGATTGCCAAATTCTGTGGTGGGGCATCTTGAACGCTGACGAGACCGAGAATCGACTATACCTGATTTTGACGTTCAACCAGGAAAAGTGGTGCAATTCAGTTCTGACCGACAAGCGGACCTGTCTCTTAT
>NW_022684212.1:6777-8277 GCF_011630105.1 Anneissia japonica | reverse complement strand
GACAGTGTGCGACGACGTCTCGTGCTACGAGTGTCCTCTGAAGCCGTGTCTCGTTTCCATACCGGAAACGAACTCGGTGTGGTTGGACGTCCACGCGTGCCATCCAAGAAGGGTACGAAGGGGATACCACCTGTCGTTGGCGGAAGGTACGATCGGTTCTGCGACGGCCGACGAGCTCCGCGAGCACAACGCCAAGGAGTTGAACGAGTTGATGCGTCGGAAACGCATCCTCGACGAGAAGCTCCGTTACGGATTGGAAGCCATCGACAGGTTGGCGTCCGACGTGTGCAGCACTTTGACCACCGATGTTACGGGTAGAAGGAAACGTTTTCACGAGGAGAAGGCCGACGCCGCGAAGAAAGATCTGGACCTCCGCATCGAGCAACTTAACGCAATCGTCGATTCGGACGAGCGGGCGAACCGGACGAGGTGCGGTCCGCCGTCCGACGTTCTGGGACGCCTCCCTGTCTTGCGGCCTTTACCGGACGTTCTGCCGAACGCGGTTACGTTGGAATTGTCAATTTACTACGGAACGCACCTGTACCAGGAGGACATGAGGATCCTGCCAAACTTCGTTCACGGACAGGCGAAAAGACAAAAACGGGCCACGCAAGGTATTGCGGGTCAGTAACTAACATGCCGCCGACCGAACGAACCGACTCTCGAGAGGCGAGACGCCTGCAACTGAAATGGATGCAGGACAGAAGGAGGGAACTCTTCGCCGAATTCGTAAACCATTTCGACGACACCGATCTTCTTCGTAGGACGTTCCCGGAGAGGATGGAACCGTGTCGACGACGCCTTCGAAGTCGTCGATGCTTCGAGAAATGCAAAGGTACTTTAATCAGAGACTGTCTTCCACCTAGTTCAAAGCGAGGAGAGGAAATTACAGCTCTTCCGGAAGGTGTGGGACACGGTCGTGTTCGTCGAATGCGATCTGTCGGATCGATTTCGACCCCAGAGTTATTCCGTCTCCCGCTTCGAGAAACAGATACGGTTCTCGTGTGCAAACTACCATAAATTACCCAAAACCAGACGTACGTACCAACGAACGAACAAACGAATGAATGAATAAATAAATAAAACTTGAACAAAAAAAACATAAACCGGTGTGTTTGACTTTCAATTTGTTAAGTCTGTCTTTCTTTAATGTTTTTCGATGATACTCGAACGATAACTGCGCAGCGTCCCGAGAAAACACCGTTTACGTCGTCTGACGTGACTCCGCCTCGTCTTCGACTTTCCAACGTCTGCAAGAAGTCCCGGACCGAATATCGCGGTCCGTCGAGAGACGTCAGACGACCGGCCCTCGATCTTCCTCGGCAATACTTGAACCCAGCGGATCTTCCGCCGGTCCTGTACACGCGATACGTTTCGTCCGAGGACGCTCCGATGGGCTTGTTGGGCAGGAACTGTCTCTTATACACATCTAGATGTGTATAAGAGACAGGTATTCTACTTTCTGCGTCTCGCGTTCATATGTTAATTTCGAAGCCAGTT
>NW_022684212.1:3608-6178 GCF_011630105.1 Anneissia japonica | reverse complement strand
TATATCACGATGTGCAGCAACATGGAGGATGTAAAGGATCGGTTAAGATACACATTTCGTCTGATTCGTGAAGTCAAAAGAAAGCGGAAGGAATGCGAATCGACCAACGGAATGGACGTTCGCAAGTTGAAGGAGGTGGATATCGACAACAGACAGATGGAGTTTCTGTTCGAAGAAATAATTAGACTTTTCCGTTCGTGCGTCAAAGTGATCAACTACTGTACGGACGAATGGACCGGCGCACAGTGGCTGATCGATGCTTTCGAACGCATCGCGAATTACGTCGGAGAATTCGTGGAAGTCGAAACGAAATGCAGCTTTACCGTGGACGAACTTTTAGGAAAACGTAAAGAGGAACCGTCTTCGGGAGATGCCTGCAAGGTGTGTTTTCTCCGAGTTGCCGAGGTGGTGACGACGCCTTGTTATCATTACGTTTCCTGCAAAAGATGCTCTTACCGACTTGGAAGTTGCCCGGTGTGCCGGACGACGACGGAAAGACGTCTGTCGATCGGAGATATCGAAGAGGGTACGCGTGTGTACAGATGTTGAACATAAAATCGTTAAAATATATAATAAATTATCGTTAAGAGAATAATAAAGAATGCATGAAACAGAAAATATGCTTTGTTTGTGTTTACTTTTTATTTTCTCCATTATCAGGAGAACCGATCGATCATGACGAAACATCGGTCCATCTTCACCCAACTGACGACCTCGCACTCGGCGGCGTCCCTCCAAACTTCGTCGTCGCCGTTATCATCTCGTTTCAGCAAGGAAACAGTCCACCGTCGGTCGGTGTCCAATCGGAGAGGAAACGATAGGGTCAACGCTTCCTCGAAAGACGATCCCGGAGGACCGCACCCGACGACGGACGGGACCGACGTGTCGCGTTCGTTTTCGATCTGCGATCGCGCCCCTTCGTCCACATAAACGTATATCTTCTTCGTGGTTCTCGGAGGGATCGCTCCTTTCGGAATATGCAGATCGGTCCCGGCGCCGACGATGGACAGACGACCGCCACGGGCGTCAAATATCCCGGCCGAAAAGGTGGACGTTTCGAAACTCTTTCCCACAACTTCTCCAAGACTGCACATAGATACCTTTCTGTCGAAAGTTCGGAGCATCGAATCCAAATCCTTTCGGCATTCGTCGTCGTCGTCATTGTCAACATAACGTTCTGAAATAAACAAACGTACAAAATATTTTTTTTTAACTTTGTCACTTTTATTTTATTTCTGTCTTCGTTATAAAAACAACAACAACATGTACTTTATTTAATTCTGAGTGGTAGGGATACCTCTGGAAGTTTCGTTGACACGAACGAGGGTCATGAAACTCTGACTCCTGGAGATCTGTTCGCCAGTCAGGTTTGTCCAAGACAGGTTGTCGAAGAGCTTGCCGACTTGCGCGACAACTTTGTTCCCCCTTCTCAGGATGGCGGCGACCGGAGTGTCGTCCTTATCCAAGTATACCTCCCTGTTCAGATCCGGCACGAGACATTGCAGATGTACGCCGTTGCGTAACTGGAGCGTGGTGTTTCCTTTCAGCTGGCACAACTCGCGTCCAAACGCACCTTCTTCGAACGTGTGATCGACGTACAAGTACAGCTTGTATTCGACGTCGACACCGTCTTCGAGAGTAAAATACGAGGAGATCGAAGATGACCAATCGGTAAATCTCTCTACGTCTTCGTCGATGATAGATACTTCGTATCCTCCGTGTATGTCGCGGAGGGTCAGGCACATTCGACGTTCGCTGCTTTCGGTTGTCGACATTCTCGAATAGTGATCTTCACAGTTTCAGATTCGATCGCGTTGTGAGAGAAGGTATCGAGAACGGACGCTTTATGAACCTTTTTTGTATCTATCAGAGCACGGTGCAGGCGCACGCGTCCGTCGCGTCCATGTCGACGACTCCGAGTTCGAGATCTCCGGGCAGAGTGCGTCGGTCGATGAAGCGAGGAACGTTGTCGCCGACGACCTCCTCGACGCACCGCCGCAATCTCTGCCGCCTTATCCTGTTCTCGTCCATTCGGATGTCGTCTTCCACTTCCCGGTCGTCGTGCGCACAGGAGAAGAGAGGAAACACGTTGATCACCTTGTCCCTATCAGGCTCGTGGAGCACGGTCGACTCGGACACGCACGGTGGCAGCTTGGTTCCGTTGGAGCGCAACCTCTTCCACAAGCTCGGTTGGAAGACGTCGGCGTCGGCCGGGAACGCCGAGTTTCGTTCGCCGACCTCCGTGAGAAGCCGCAGCGGACGGATAATCGACGAACCCAAGCTCTTCGCGTAACTGCAAAATACGAACCAGTTCCTCAACGGGTTGCGCGGATCGTCGACAACTTCGTTGACGAAACTTCGAACGTCCGCGTCCGCAAGCTCGAAGTCGAAAACCGGGTCGTTCGATCCCCGCTCGTTCGTCATCGTCGTCGTCGTCGTCGCCAGCACGAGTTTTTCGGCCTTGACCGCCAGATCTTCGATCGTATCTCTCAGAGTCTCCAACGAGAAGATGGCTGTGAACAGGTCGGCGTGCAGCCATTCGATACGCCCGCCCGGGTGCCGCGAGAACC
>NW_022684212.1:332-2944 GCF_011630105.1 Anneissia japonica | reverse complement strand
CCACCAGGTTTTTGCACACGTCGACGAGTTCGCGAACGACGCCCGACCTGGTCGCAGAGTCTTTTCCGTGCAAGTCGGAATAGTCTACCTGCCGGAAAGAGGGAATTCCGCGACGGCATAGCATCGCCGCCACCGTGATCGCCGCCGAGTACCTGTCTCTTATACACATCTAGATGTGTATAAGAGCGCAGAGTTTGCACAGGTCGGAATCGAAGTCGTCCACGTGTCTGAGAACGGTGTCCAAAAACGTTCGTCCGGTACGTCGGAGTGATTCCGGCGTTTGAAACTGAGTGTTGCAGCAGAACGACGGAGATAATAGCTGGAATTTGCGAGGGCAATCGTCTCCGCCCGCTTTCGCGTCGTTCGGAACTGTGAACTTGACCGACGGAAATCGATCGTTGCTGTCCACGATGAGAGATTCCTTCAGCTTCAGGTTCTCGATCACCGTCGACGGATCGGATCTGATGCCGTATATCCTTCCCTCGTGGTTAAGGTTGTTGGTCGACGTGTGCATCGGGAGGCTGTTGCGCTTCCTCCACACGACAGTCTGGTGCAGCTGGTAGTTGAGGGAGGTCTTCGTGCGAAGGTCGAAGTTGCCTCTCGTCGTGATGTTCGTCGATCCGGTGGAAGAACAGGGCCGTCGATCCTCTGCTCAGCGGCGACTGGAATTCTATCTATCATGTCGTCCTGCAGCTTCGTTCCCCTCAGGTGGATGGAGTGCACGCGCTCTCGACGATCGTACGGATACCGGTGCGCGATGGTCTGCGACGAAACGACGTTGATTAGGAAGAAGTTGACGGCCGCTCTGCCGCACGTGGATTCGACTCGGACGTGCATCGTCTCGATCTTAATCGATTATGGGTGAGAGTAAGGTCGATCTCCTGACGCCGTTTACTAATATCTCGTCGAAAATTCTGTCGACTTCGCCGGCGGAGCGCGAACGTTGCTGCGTCGGTCGGTCTTCATTCGAATGCAGAGTCGGCAGGCTTCCTCGGTTCGAGATCGGAGAGAGTATGCTCGATCTCCGTATGCCGTTGATTAATATCTCCTCGAAAATTCGGTTGACCTCAAGCGAACGTTGATTCGGTCGACGATCGCGGTCTCCGTTGAGATCCAACGGCTGCAGCACGCTCCCGTTCGCACGCAGTGGCGAGATGGCGGGCACGCGAGAGTCGAGTTTCACTGCCAGGCGTCCTCGTTCGGTCATTCGGTGATCGGGAAACCATCTCGAGATCGTGCGAAGCTCCTTATCGTTGTAAGCGACGATGTGAACCGTGGAAGCTCGGACGTCCACCAGATCCAGCGCCGACCGAAGGTCGGGTCCCTCGACTAGGATCTGCAGGTGATCCACTATCGCCGTGCCGTCGTCCTCCGTGCGATATCTGACGTCACCGACTATCACGTCCTCTTCCCTGAATAGAAGGTGGACGACGTTGGTGTGGAGATCGTTGCAGCGAATGGGCGGTCTCTCGTCGTCAGTTCCCCGCGAAGTTTGCAACCAGGATAAGTTCCTCTGTTCCGGTATCGGCGACAGGTTTTTGCAGAGGCAGTCGACGAACCTTTCTCCGAGAACGTCTCGGAAGCGATCGAGCAAGGGCACCGAGTCCGAAGGAGATGTGTATAACGTACGTGTACCAGAATGCACACTCGAACGAATTCATGCCCCCTCTCAGTGCCACCAGGTTTTTGCACACGTCGACGAGTTCGCGAACGACGCCTGACCTGGTCGCAGAGTCTTTTCCGTGCAAGTCGGAATAGTCTACCTGCCGGAAAGAGGGAATTCCGCGACGGCATAGCATCGCCGCCACCGTGATCGCCGCCGAGTACAGGTCCGACCTCCACGACAGGGTCTTCACGTGCCTGTTGGTCATGACGTGGCTGACGTCCCTGAAGGCGACGGATGCGAGCTTCTTAACGCTCCTGATCTCCGACTGTCGTGGGTTCGTGTCCATCGTGTAAATTTCGGTGTCCGCCGGGACGTACATCGAAGCCGGCGTTCCCGGGCGCACGCGTCCCACCGCTCCGAATTTTTCGACGTCTCTGCTTTCTAGCCGCATTCCGAAATCCTCCGGTCTCCTTCGCACAACTCGGCCGAACCGAAATCGACGAGCCTGAATCTGCCGTCCGACCGGTTGTAGGTGACGTTCTTGGTGGTGATGTCGTTGTGCACCACTCCAGTTTTCCTTAAGAATTGCTCGGCCTCCAAAAGGTGCAGGTTCAGCGTCCTGATGCAGGGCACGAGTCGATATTTGAATCGGAACACGTGAAGATCGCACCCTTCGTTCGTCATGCGTATCGAACGAGCCACTCCGTAGACGAAGGTCGCTTGCAGCAGGAGCGGAGCGTGCGAACGCATCCGGTCGTTCCGGTTGACGTAGGCGAGAACGAGAACTTCCTTGTTGCCAACGAGCCGCTCTCGTTCGACGGTCTTGTTGGTTTCCGTCTTCTTCTCCACCACGCGCACGTCTGATTCCATCGACTTGACCACTCCGAACGTACCCCTGTCGTCCACCGAGAACGCTCCTCGCTTCGATATGTCATCCGGGGTGTCGCGGTAAATCACCGTCCGCGGCTGCAGGACGTCCATCGCAAGCAATCGGATGAACGGAGGA
>NW_022684212.1:0-264 GCF_011630105.1 Anneissia japonica | reverse complement strand
ATCTTCTTCTTCTTCTTCTTCGTCGGTCGAAGACTCGAATACGTCTGTTCGATGTGCCGTCCTACCTCGTTTTGCGAACGACACGTCCTGATCGCGAGAATCTAAGTAACTGTCCGAACGTTTCGTTGAAACGGCGTCCTTCTCGCCTCTCGGCATGATGAGGGGAACGCGCTCTTCGACGTCCATCGTTAATCGCTTCCCGTCGTCGGACGCCACAGCTCTGCCCCCGAACGCCTTGACCAGTCGTTGCCGCTCGTCTTTGTT
>NW_022684211.1:816-1420 GCF_011630105.1 Anneissia japonica | reverse complement strand
TGAGCAAATGAACAAAGAATTAATTCGACATATATCCTATCTGACAAACGAAATAGAAACAGTAATTTACGGCAGAAGTGTAGAGGTAAGCAAATTGCGCCGATTACTGAACGATTGCAGACGCGAAGGGTCTCAACGACAACGTCGGGAACCTCCCGGTCGCCGTAACGTTGGTCCCAGCTACAACGTCGTCGAAGACGCATGTTCCGGAAGTTCTGCGTGCGAATCCGAAGAGGAAGTGGACGATGAAGTTAGCGAAGACGTCCTCGTCGGCAACTCGGAAGAGAACGAAAACCCCCGTCCAATCCCGTTCGTCGTGGACTACCGACCGAGCTCCACCGCCTACGGAGGGTTGATCGGAGAGGACGAATGTTCGTTTCATCAGCTTCTGAACCAAGCAAGACGGTTCGTCGAGTCCGAGGACGAAGTACCGGAGGCGGCGAAGAGGTTGTCCGACAGGTACGGTTCGACGGCATTCGCGCCGACCGTGGTTTACGCTGATCCGCCCACGCCGGCAACCAGATCTCTCGCGAGGTTGATAGCGTTCATAGGAAAGATTCCCGGCGTGACGCTGCTGAAACCGAGCGAGTGTACGGTTCCCATC
>NW_022684211.1:0-749 GCF_011630105.1 Anneissia japonica | reverse complement strand
AAAGCATAAAGTGGACGGACACGGATACGCTCGTCCAGTTGGCCGAGAGGATACTGGATCGCAATCTCGGACACGATCCCGGCGCGGTGATAGTGGAAGATGTTCGACGACATTGACGACCCGGCAACTAGTTCCGACAACTTCCTGCTTCTCATAAGCATTCTGCTTGCCGACATCGTACCTAACTGCGAAGAACGCGAGCGGGAGAGACGTGAACTCGTCACTTCCGTTTTCTGAATGTCTTTCGAAATTTGGAGGAATCTCGAAGTGCGCGTGCGAAGGAAATGGTCGAGGTGGGCGCGAGACAGGAGGGCGATCGACGCCGACCACCGTCTAGAATTATTCGAGGGAGGTGAGCAGGAGGAGGATGACGACCACGACAAAGACGATTCGTTGCAGGAGTTGTCTGTGGATCTGCAACGACGGATGGAAGCTGCGTGCGGAAGCGTCACAGACGACGACGTCGTTCCCTTCTACGCAAGATGCTTAGTTCTAGCGGAGCACCTTCTGCGAGGGACGGATTCGGTCACGACGGAGTGCTGCACCATGACCGACTTCGACGCCGTGCTCGCGCGACACGTGCTGTTCCCTTGGACGAGCGAGCATTCGACGGTGATATCGAGGCGCCTGTCGGCTCTCTAGAGGTTCGTGGTCGTCGTGGGCACCGTACCGGCGTTGCACATAGGTTGTTGTCCGAACGTCGGTTACCGGTGTTTCGTCTGCAGGAAGGAGCAGACGGACGAGGAGTG
>NW_022684210.1:0-631 GCF_011630105.1 Anneissia japonica | reverse complement strand
AGAAGGTCCAAGGTTCGATCGTGCAGACTTGAAGATTCCTCTTCTTTACCGTTTACAATTTATACATGGAATATTCACAATACAGGATTTCATTATGTATCATGATTATTTTGTATTTATATATTCTATATATAAATACAAAATAATCATAATACAGGATTTAATTTTATATATAAATGCCAACGAGCATTTATCAAAAAGTGGTAACTGCAATGGATGATACCTTTAAACTACTATGTGTGACTTCATCACAGCGACCTGCAATACTCGGTGGCTCAAGAACTGCATCAATACCAAATGCAACACCGCCAGAAAACAACATGTTGGATCGCAAAATCTTAGTGTCCATGTTCACATAAGCGTCTCCCTAGAGATAATACCATTAAAAAAAAGTCACTTAGATGCATGTAGACATAATAATCTGCTAGATTAATAATGCTTCATTCCAACAAGGCTTCTAAGCACCTTGCATTACTAAACCCCGGTCATTAGTTTAAGCACATATGGAACACATACACTGCTTCATGGGGAGAAGTCCACAATGTTAAAGGTATGTTGTGCATTAGTCCATGCCTCAAACGCTTTGAGACTTTGGTATAAAGCGCTATATGCGCATTACATTAATAAGTAC
>NW_022684209.1:0-1034 GCF_011630105.1 Anneissia japonica | reverse complement strand
AATTGCTGGAAGAAACCACCGAATAAATAATTGCACAAGAAAGAAAGTATGTGGGGAACAGATGGGAGACAGACGATGTGACCGTTTCCATCATAAGCTGCTACACCTAACCAAGAGTGTTGGCGTAAACAACGTGCACGTAAGAAACTTCGATGAACCATTGCTCTGTGTATTGGAGGTCGAAGTAATTGGTAAAGAAGAAAGTCAGACGGCAAACGTGATGTTGGATCTGGGATCGCAAGGAACATTCGTAAGGACTGAATTCGCCAACAAATTAGGAGTAAAGTAAATCTGTATCCGCATCAATTACGAAAGTTGGTGGTGTTGAAGAAAGTTTCCAGTCGAGAATTTGCGAACTAAAGTTGCGTGGAACAGAGACTAAGGCTATTCATAACATCAGAGCATTGGAAATGCCGACTATAAATGAAGTGGGTGAAGTGAACGTAGAGAAACTGGAGGAGCACTTCCGATTAAACAACAAGTTAAAGAGGCGTGGCGGTCCAGTTGACATATTGATAGGTGTTGACTACGCATACTTGATGACGGGGGAAACTAAAAAATCTGATGGCTTAGTCGCTCTAAACTCGCCTTTGGGATGGGTTATCTTTGGCAGCAACGGCAACACTGAAATGGTTAACCGAGTAATGCATGTTAAGGTAGATAAACCAGTCAATCTAGACGACTTCTGGACGGTCGAATCAATGGGAGTTGATGTGGGTAACTGTGATTGCAAGGCCAAACTTAGTGTAGTTGAGAATATGGAAGCGAAACTCATCGAAGAATCTAGTAGTAAAGTTGGTAACCAGTGGTTGATTCCATATCCATGGGCTAAAGATCCCAAACAATAAAGTCCAAGCTACAAAGATGCTGAATGGTTTAGAGAGACGGCTAAAGAAGAACGAAGAACATGGTGCTGCTTACCAAAGGCAGATGGAAGAAATGGTAGAAAAGGGATTCGCCAGAAAGTTTGAGGAAACTGAAATAAAGCAGTATCAAGGACCGGTTCACTACCTGCCACATCACGCTGTTGTGCG
>NW_022684208.1:0-1045 GCF_011630105.1 Anneissia japonica | reverse complement strand
TGATCTTTTTGGCTACAAAAGCCATCCTAATCTCTAAGGAACGTGTACACTCATCGCACGTAATGTGATTCAGACTTGCTAACAATAAAAGTGATAAAAGTTTGTCAAGAAAACAAGATTATGTAGTTTCAGCGGGAAACAAACTTATTCCATCATGCAAGATCACAAGGTAGGCCTACAAATGCCATGTTTATAGTATTGTTCTTACTATAGAGATACTGTCTACTTCATATTTAATTTAACTTAAATTACTAATTTGTAGGCTACTGGTTAATAAGAAACTAACATAGGTCACGACAGTGGAAACTCTGTTTCTTGATCATGTTGACACATTGGTGAACTATCGAAAATTTTGTCAATTTATATTCATGGACGGATCTATGATGCTACTTTTGATGTCTTTTTTAATTGGTTGGAATTGTTCAACTTGTTGGCCTCGTTTTCCTGTCAAATAATAGGCCCCTAGGCTTGTACGCTTATCATAATAACCTAGATAAAATCTGTGAATATATTGTTACTAAATTAATTAATTTTCTCTATCGGGAGCTTACGGTAGATTCAGAATAGCCATACTGGGTAAAGTTATCTACACTTTGCGCGAGGACATACACGGAAAAGGAAATCAATAAATCTTAACAGTTATCATAGTTAAAAAATGAAATAATTTTAAAAGGATGTGTGTCACGGATTGTCGATTAAGTGTAAACTAACTATAAAAGTTTTGGCTGATGTATTTGTTATTGTCATCTCTTCAGATCATTAATCAATTCCATTGTTCAAGGTAGGGTCTACTTTTACTGACAAATGAACCAATGAAAAATCGCGCCCTCTATAATACAAGGTTTGTTGAAGTTTTCGTGTATCGTTAAATCACCAGTAGTAGCGTGTAGTATCTATGAAAGAGCGCATGAGATTGCCACTGTCAGTAAATCCAGGAAACTTCAAAAATCAAAAGTTTAATTTTGACGGATCTAATTATAGATTTACAGGAAATTGTTTTAGTGAGTCTGATCCCCAATGAAACAGTTAATCAGCACTTTCACTC
>NW_022684207.1:0-990 GCF_011630105.1 Anneissia japonica | reverse complement strand
TAGATGGGACCTGTTCAATGGCTGGCTGAAGACGCAGACGATCCAGGGTATCAGTGGCTAACGGAAGATCAAATCATCAGTGGTGTGGAAACATCGCAGGAGCACGATTCATCTGATGATGAACAAGAAGTTAGTCACCTCCCAAGATTCAACGCATCAACAGCTTTTAACGCTGCTGACAACCTGCTGATGTGGCTGGAAGATAAGGGTCTCTGTCTCTTATACACATCTAGATGTGTATAAGAGACAGGAGATGAAGCTGTCAAACAGAGGTTCAACAATTTAAGACAGAAGTCGATGACGGATTTTTTTTCCCGTGTGATGTGTACTGTACAGAAATGTACTGAAGATGGTGCAAAAAATAAAAATAAAAAAGAAACGGCACCCCCCCATAAAATTTTAAAAAAAAATTAAGAAGGGATACTTTCAATTAGTATCCATTATTTATGAATAAAGACAGAATCGATATATCATCACAACTTACACATTTTACATGCGTGCCGGTACATGTTCATTTGTAAAACCGTCCATTGGTTTCATATTTGTTTGTTTTTGTTCATAAATATTTTGTTCATTACAAAATTATTCATTCGTCTACACAGTATCATTTGTCTATGTCCGTCCGATACGTTTGTTATTTGTTTGAGAAATGTCCGTCTTATGTTTTCTTTATTTTATTTTATTTTTAAATCTTGTCTATCATATCGTTAATAAATTCGTTCATGTCCGTCTAATGTGTTTGTTGTTTTATTTGTTTAAATCATACCCATCTTATGCGTTCGTAATTTATCTGTTGGAATCACGTCTTATACGTTCGTTCGTGTATTGCGCACTCGCGATCAAAGGCTGGTAGCAGTGTGGCGGCTGGTTCACAATGCTAAAACCCTGGAGCGTGCATAGCCAATCAGCGCAAAGCATAAATCCATCTGCGCAACAAGCACATGGTATCAGTGGCTAACGGATGATCAAATCATCAGTGGTGTGGAAACA
>NW_022684206.1:0-1555 GCF_011630105.1 Anneissia japonica | reverse complement strand
CTGTCGATGTCAGAGACACATTATGCTGTTATGTATCAACAAAACGCTTTTGTTCCAGGGTACTAGATTGACGGCAATGTGGTTAGGGGCCCCTTCGGAGCCCCTATCGGTTGGGGTCCCTGTTGACTACTGATTGCGGAGAATGGGTAGTTTCTTTATTGGCTTTAGTGACAATAGTTTTGACGTGTGTATTCCATTTAAAATTATTCACTATGTAGACCCCAAGAATAACCGCTTCATTAACTAGAGTAATTGGCTTACCATTAAAGCAAGGTTGTACTAATGGGGGATATTTAAAAAAACAAAAACAAACACGAACCACTGTACCTGGCATATTTTTTTAAGATTAAGATTGAGGCAGATTAGACTAATCACTAGTTCTAAAAAAAATTAATTAAAAAAAAATTAAAAAATTAAAAACATTAAGGTCGCGTTGCCAATTGCATTGTTGGTTAATATTACAATTTTCATGAAAAGATAGATAAATCAACATTAAAATATTTGAAAGTATACATTACTCTGCATCGTTTACCGTAATTTTAATCCAATTGGTCCCAGCTTAGTTCCTTCAGAAATTTTACCTTTATTGTGGGAAGAACCTGCTTTCTGCAGTGAGTTAAGAAAGTTGCAAATCTATGGAACATCTATGATTTCATTAATCAACACAGGTGTTCAATAAATCTATGAGCACCCGCTTCCATCCTACCGTAACTCTTGATTGAATATGAGCTAATATCGAATCACAAATGAATGCCTCTACAACCTTAGCTAAGGTACATGTAAGTGATTGGTCTCAACCTATCGATGTGGGAATGGGTGCAGATCATGGGGGAGGGGACGGGGGACACGTCCCTTCATAATTTAAGGAGGTTGTCTCCCAGTTTTCGGCGGCAACGTCTGAAAAATGTTGAAATGAACTGCATATATATGACTCAGGTTTTAACTAAAGGACCATGTACAGCCAGAATACATTTTCTTATAGGATACCGGTATCTACCCACAAATATCTGAATTACCTATACATGACTTGAGTGCGTTTGTCTTTATTATAATTTGAGAAGTATAAGGGGAAAAAAAGAGTGTAAAGATAAGATTGGTTTTCGGCACATAAATACATCAAAGACAATTAAGATTTATTTTCTATGGTGCATCACAGAGATTAATTAGATCTCTATGATTGCTGAAAATCCCTAATAAAAGATCATAAGAAATTTGTTAGCACTAATTTTGACTATAATGGTTATGTGCAGGGGCAAGAGGAAATATCTCTGCTGGGGCCCAAGCTTACCAGGGGCCCAGAGAAATTGTAGGTAGCCTTTATTCTGTATCTTTTTTCTCAATAATGGCATGGGTCCCCTAATAATGAGCCCCTCCAGATTAATAGCCCCTCCCCCCCCCCCTACCAAAAAAAAAACAGAATATGTACACAAATAATGTATTACTTAAACAAACGGAAAATGAATTGGCATACTGATCAATTTTTAGTAACACGTCAGTGAAGAATTATAAGCATTCACGAAAATACTGTCTAATGACTCAAGTTACTGCATGACCG
>NW_022684205.1:0-613 GCF_011630105.1 Anneissia japonica | reverse complement strand
GTCGTTTTCCTCTCAGTTGCAAACGTGCTTATTATTTTTGACTTTATTATATTAATATCTTTATTAATATTTTCATTATTGTTAATAATATAGTTGCTGTTATTATTATTATTGCAGTAATTGTTATTAATACTGTTATTGTTATAGTTATTGTTTTTAATGATATTGCAATGATATTATCATTATTATAGTATTATTATTGCCACAATTATAACATTATTAATATAATTAGGACTTTCATAATTAGTTGGAGGACTAGAATGATTAGAAATTAACAATCTGTTCATTTCAACACTTTTATTACTAATAAATTTAATTTCACAGATAAATGTAAAAGTAAACTGTTGAAGAATCAGCTTTTGATGGTAAACATGAAGGTGGAACGTATTCTGACAAGAGCGAGTGCGCTACTTTTTATCTTGGTGACTGTTGTATTGCTGAGAATAGTATACAATCGGACCTCGTCTAATAGAGGACTACAGAATGATGTAAAAATTAGGCAGACTCAGCTTTCATCAATTGAAGGCTTTCAGAAAGATGTACTTATCCCAATAGTTAAGGATGACATTTGCCGTGATTGCAAATATTGCTACACCTCTGGATTCAGGCAGAA
>NW_022684204.1:0-1932 GCF_011630105.1 Anneissia japonica | reverse complement strand
TTTTCGTACATTTGTAGGGTTTTATTTTTTCAACCAAGATTATAAAGTCGAATATTTGAAATGGTTTTGGATATAATACTTGTTTCCAGCCATACTTAATGTGTAATAGAGTGGATCTGAGGGTTACTTGAATCTGTTCAACAATGAAGCCTCTGTGGTCTAAATGGTTATGACGCTCGCCTTGATAGCGAGAGGTCACTGGTTGGAATCCCGTATAAAGGCATTTTATTACACAATTTCTTCATTCATTTATTTATAGGACAACATTCGTTGAGAGGTATGCTACACAATGTACTATCAGTCGAAGTAGGGCAATAAAGAAAGACAAAAACTTATGCTGAGGGAGAGAGGTAATAAAAAGCACATAAACACTGAGCTTGGCTCTAGTAATTGGCAGTGAATCTTTGGCATAAACTGCAAAGCCATAGTTTAAATTTAAAACAAGAGGTTTTGCTTTGAGGGATCAGGGATATCGGATGGATCCTGGATTAGGATGAATGATGCCTGATCCATAGGCCTACTCCATTAAATTACTTTTTTTTTGTTTCTCCTCACACTTAACTTAGTGGAAAGTGGTAACTATTGACTTTATGATATACTATATAAACCTTGCTGGTTGCTTTTTAGAAGAGGCATTCAGTTACGAAATAATACTAGTTTATTTAGATAAATACAATTAGATGAGCCTTGCTAGTCTGATATGATAGTAAATAAAGCACTGGGCATGTAGTATTTAATTACTAGTTTTATTGACAATACTAGTTTTTATTGACAATATTGTCAATAAAACTAGTTTATTGATTGTTTGATTGATTGATTGATTGAATTTATTCGTTGTAAACACCAAGGATAGCCCACGAAAGTCTAGAAGAAGACTTATTTCAAGTGGGGTCCTTCTGGTGGTGATTGGGCAGTACACCGGGAGACAATACCCTACTTTTTTTCCGAAGAGTGTACTGCGTTCTTTAACGTGCATATGGGCCATAATGCACACGGGACCAACGGCTTAAACGTCTCATCCGAAAGACGGTGCGCTGTTGTAACTTGTATATCAGCCCTCTAGCTAAAACACAAGGAGAGGCAGCGATGGGAATTGAACCGGGGACCTAGAGATCTCCACGCTGAACCGTGGAGATCTCTAGATTATTTAACATGTCCAGTTTATTTGGAGATATACTCGAGATGATGGACGTACCACCGTACAGGTGTGTGCCACTGTTCCTAAAGTGAGTTCTAATAAATACTGAAATAAATACTGAAATACTGCGTCTTAATCTGTGGCTGTTCCAGTGAGTTTACCTACCCACATGCCTATGTTTATAAGCATTTTTAAGTTTTATCATTATTGATGATATTAAATAATAATAAATAAATTTTAATAAGAGACAAATTGGAAGATGTCTAAAACGATACACTCATTCAGCATTTCTAAACTTTTCCAATTTCCAATAATCGGAACTGGACGAAAAAGAAAAATAATTATTTTTTATTTATTAGTATTTTAAAACCAACCTTAATAAAATGGAAAAAATGTTTATAAATAATGTTTCTTGTTTTTACTATTGTGTGTTGTCATACTTACTTATCTGAGCACCAGTCGTGGATAGACTATCGTTCTGTAACAAATAGGAGTTCTCGTTTTGACCATGGCTGTGCCCGTGACCTAAACCGTGGCTATGGCCGTGTCCTGAACAGAACAAGTTTAGCTTTCGTTAAGTAATACTAAGTCATACAATTGCAAAAAATCTTCAACAAGATGAAGGCGGCAACTTAACGAAAAAATATACCTTAATGTAAGTTGTTTGTATGAAAAAGAAATAGTTGAGTAAGTTCTAAAAATATTTCACTGTTGTTTATATTTTTAATAATAATAATAATAATAATAATATGCATAATAATAATAATAATATGCATAATAATAATAATAATAAT
>NW_022684203.1:0-723 GCF_011630105.1 Anneissia japonica | reverse complement strand
TACTGCTCAATCACCACCAGAGGGACCCAACTTGAAATAAGTCCTATTAGACTTTTGTGGGTTATCCTTGGTGTTTACACAGAATAAATTCATCCATTATCAGACTAAAACCTGTAATGTCGATCACTATTTTAACTCGAGTAAGTTATTTCTTTATAACATTTACTTCTAAAAAATGTGGAAAATAGTATTGGATTGTGTCCCGGTGTACTGGAAATAAGTCATATTTAGACTTTTTTGGGTTATCCTTGGTGTACACCGAATAAATCCATCCTTTATCAGACTAAAACCTGTAATGTCGATCACTATTTTTACTCTAACTTGAGTAAGCCAATTGCCCGTAGAAGTGAGAAAATTGTTTTTAGACATGCTAAGGCCTGTACAAATGCTTTTTTTAACTCTGTTTTTATGTTATTCCCACGGATGTGGGATGAGATCCCTTCTTCTGTAATACCGATTTATTTCTTTTTGGTGATTTCAATTTTTTTCTCTGCTTCGTCTGCTTTTTTTGTCTGTTTTATGTTAATTAAACCCTGTTTGTTTCTGTTCTAGTACTAGTTGGAGAGTCTATGCACAGTGAATTTGTTTGCTTTGTGACAATCCGCCAGAATATTGCTAGGTTTGTGATGTTTGTAACAATTTGGAAATAAATAAATGAAAATGAAAGTGAAATAAGCTATTTCTTTGTAACAGTTACTTCTGAAAAATGTGGATCACAACCTT
>NW_022684202.1:0-529 GCF_011630105.1 Anneissia japonica | reverse complement strand
GTAAATATAGACATTGATACGATAAAAATCATACACAGTTGATGTAATATAGGAACGTAATTTTATTAGGCTCGAATATTTCGTCCTGTCCTCAGGACTTTCTCAACGACGAAATATTCGAGCCTAATAAAATTATGTTCCTATAATACGTCAACCGTGCATGATTTTTATCGTATCAATGTCTCTGATTACATATATTTCGCTGGGAACATACGAGCTACTTATTACCATCTTATTAATGCCTACTTCCGCAATGGTTTCTTGTGGCAGTCTAAAGTTATTATACCCATTTTGTCACTTGTTTCTTTTCCTGGGATATCCTAAAGAAATCAAATACAATGCGCAAATCAGGGCAATGCAACCTAGGCCTGTGTGTTTAAGAAAAATTCGCCATCCTATGGATGAAAGAACCCAACACAATAAACAAAAGGAACGAGCTCATCAGTGAAAGTGAAAGAAACACTGGTGACAAATGGGTATAACAACAAGAAACAACCTTAGACTGCCAGTTGACCGCCATAGGGCGCGA
>NW_022684200.1:0-502 GCF_011630105.1 Anneissia japonica | reverse complement strand
TAGCTCCAACATCAACTTCAATTTGTATTCACAAACAACGTAGTCGAAGTTTTAACTACGACTTATTCAAGTCCTACTTTTAGTTCAACTGAAGATGACTGGCAAACCACGACTATCAAACTAACCTATAAAAGGGGCTAACTTTAATAGAAGATAAAATTTTAGAGATCCAGTAACTAACACGTTATATCGTCATTGCGGACTTATAAAATCCGCATACGCCTTAAAACTAAAAGAAAATGCATACGTTTAGAGTCCGTACTGAGCCCAAAAAATCCGCAATGAAAATATAACGTGTTAACGCGGATGAATATTAAACTGCCATCTGTGGTTCAAAAACGTATTTTAGTCAGGGCAATCGACGACGAGTGGAAAAAATTGCAACAAAAGGTTTTCATAGCTTATGAGATAGTTAAAGCCCCATTCCCGGCAAAATCTCAATTTAAAAAAAAAATCTAATTTTTGTATAATGTTATAAAGATTTATAAATATAATACGGAAT
>NW_022684199.1:0-874 GCF_011630105.1 Anneissia japonica | reverse complement strand
CACATACACACACACACACAAATACATACATAAATACACCAACAAACACACACCCACTAACAAAAGTTGATATTTTATTCTGAATGGTTTCACATATATGAATATTTTTTAAAAATCTTAATATTGGCCAAATTCCTTATACTTATTTAAAATACTGTATGTTATTTAATAATAATAATAATAACAATAATAATAATAATAATAATAATAATTTTAATAAAATAATAAGAATAGTAAGAATAATAACTTATATAGCGCCAATTTACACTAAACCGAAGTAAAAATGAAATGCGCTTAACATTTTATAATAAAAAGGTGCGTCTAAAGTTTTGTGTTAAAACAACGACTGATGGTGATTCAGTAATATGTTTGGGCAAAGAATTCCAAAGAAAAGCAGCTGAAAATAAAATGATCTATGACCAAAGGTTTTGGTGTTAATTCGACAAACTACTAAAAGGTTCTTATCATAAAAATGGAGGCATGTACAGTAGGTCAAAAAGGTAAATGGGTTGTTTGTGAAAGTGCTTCGATAGTGTATGCTCAGTGGCAAGGGTCCCTAAAAACAATAACATAGTCTGGTAGATTAATTATGGTTTCCCAAATTGCCATAACATTCTTACATTTTTATTTATATCATAATTATGTCATGTAAGCTATATATAAATACACATAAGCCAATGTATATATTGGTTGACATAAATTGTCTATACAATTTTATATATTTTATTATGAATTGTTTCACTGATAGGAATCATTTTTGTATTATTGGCTAAATTCCTGATAATTCAACTGGTTGCTTACCTTTAAATTAATTACTGAAATTTATTTAAGTATAGGCCCAGTGGCAATCCCTAATACTTATTAAAACTAGAAA
>NW_022684198.1:0-838 GCF_011630105.1 Anneissia japonica | reverse complement strand
GCACTCTCCAATGTGTGTATTACCATGAAAATAATTCAAGCATGTTTTCACAATTTGTACTGTATTGTCGCTATACAAACATACTTGTTCCTAAGAGAAGCCTAATTTTCCCCCTTGGTTTTATACATCTGTTGAATCTCTTTCTGCTATGTTGTCATTCTGATAAAAAACTTTCAGAATAAATATGATAGTGAAATAAACAAATACTATTATGTACACTAGAACACCCACGGCTAACCTTCAACTTACAGCAGCTTATTGCATGACTGCATTGAATATTTCTTTATCAACACTCATCATCTTGTGATTTACTATGACAAAAATTTATATATTTTTTAGTCAATATTTAACACAAATACTCCTTATTTTATAAGACACAGCATTAGTATCAATGGGACTCTTAAATTAAAAAAATTATACCTCTATATATTTGGGATAAGATCTTCGTTGACTATAATTTGAAGGGAGAATACAGTTTACACATAACTTGAATAGCATGACATACTTGAATTGTTAATTTTTTAAGCATTGACTTGTTATTGAAAGCAGTGCAACCAAAAACATGTGACAAAAAGTTAAATGGATACTCTGCCCTTTACATCGGCCCAGGGCCGCCTCAGGGCCGGCAATTTGTAAGTGTGAACAATCAATAAATGTTAAGCCGGCCCTGAGCCGACCTAAAGTTAATCCGACTTTTGAGTCGGCTCAGGTCCCGCAATGCGGGCCCTGGGCCGACCCAACTTTATATCTTAACGTAAGCCGAACCTCAGCCAGCCCAAGTTCGCTCTGATTGCTCGATTTTGACATCTTATCTAACCACAACATTCATTCGAACTGA
>NW_022684197.1:0-507 GCF_011630105.1 Anneissia japonica | reverse complement strand
AATAACGAATTGTTCTGATTTTTTTTTTAAACAAACAAAAACCGCCCTCCCTCATCGTTTTTTTTTTAAAGAGTGATAATCTAATAATTTTTTCAATGTGCTCTTAGCAGCCATTGAACACAATGAAAAGGAAAAGGATTAACTTAGAAAATATTAAAGAAGACAGTTGTAATTCATCACTGTGTCCCACTATAGCCAATTTGTCAACCATTGGACACAATGAAAAAGAATAGGATTTTTTTTTAAAATATTAAACAAGATATTTATAGTTTATCACTGTGTCCCACTATAGTCAATTAAGGGCATATAGGAGAAATTATTAGATCACTATTTTATTTAATCAGAACAACTGCTAACTTTAATAGATGAGGGAGGGACTTTTTTATTTGGCAAGAATATTGTAAATATTGTATAAAAACAGGTTTAATTTTTTATTGTTTTGTAAAGAAAACGTATTTCCAATCACAAAATTACATTGTTTTTTATGCTGTTGAAAAAATGATGCGG
>NW_022684196.1:0-1079 GCF_011630105.1 Anneissia japonica | reverse complement strand
AGGGCCCCGATGGGGGTGGGGGCTAGTGGAGCGAATCGAGTCTCACTCGGCTGGCCTCGGCCAGGGGGCCGCTAGGGCTCCCCGTGGGAAGCCACGGATATTTGATGAATTATGGCGAATTTTTATTACTTATTTGATAGGCATCGAGTTTCTATAATATGACTTCATGTAGGCTATGCTTTCTAATGTTGAAATCAGCTTCCAAAACCAAAACATTTTGAATAAAGCAAGAAACAAAGAGTATGCAATGTAACCATCTAATTTGTTTTCAAATCCTCATTCTTGAAAGTGAAATTATATATTTTGAAAATTTTGCATAAAATCTGTCAACCACGCTGTCATAGTCGAGGTTGCTTCACCTATCACGATGTATCCCAACCATCATGAGGCTATCTAAATGAGCGTTTGTCATAACAGAACGCAAATTATTTTTAGTTAGTCTCATTGAATTATTATTATTATTATTATTATTATTATTATTATTATTATTATTATTATTATTATTATTATTATTATTATTATTATTATTGTTACCGGTATTGTTGTTGTTGTTGAAACAACAACAATATTGTGATGAACAACAATATGGTGGCTAAACGAATATTACATTGTAAATATTTTTTTTTATTTGTTTGTTCCCCGACAAAACTTACCGTCTACCCCGAAGGGGGGGTGGCTATGCTTTCCCGACCGGGGGGGGGGGGCTATATCCCCCCTCTGGCGTCACCACTGGCCTCGCCATAAAATAGTGTATTAATTGATGATTGGTTGCGTGTGTTTATGCAACCCACTCGGGGACGTGGTTTGGTGTGAGAGAGTGAGGGTGTTTGTTCTTACCTTGACTCTTGGTTCAAACAAATCTTCAGCAGTCCACAACCCTCGTCGTTTAGAATCTTTGGGTGAAGTTTCTGCCAAAACTATGGTCAGACAAAGAAGCATTGGCAACCACACCAAAATAGACATGGGCCTACGCATGACTTTGAAAACAAAATTGGAATTATATATAAACATATGGTGAGGAGGACCTGAGGATCGGACAGGTCGAAATATTCATGTTGCAATAAAAATTGTTTTTTTTC
>NW_022684195.1:0-691 GCF_011630105.1 Anneissia japonica | reverse complement strand
ACCAAAAATGGCAGACATTCCAGAGGCAAGAACAAGAATCGGGTTGCCTCCATTTTACTCCACTGAAATGGACTGCTGGGGCCCTATGATGATTAAAGTTCGCAGATCCAGAGAGAAAAGATGGGGGGTCATCTTTAAATGTATGACAACTAAGGCTGTCCATCTTGAAGTTATAAATAGTATGAACAGCGATGGATTTCTTATGGCATTTAGAAGGTTCATAGCTAGAAAGGGAACTCCAGCTGAATTATATTCAGATTGTGGAACAAACTTTAAAGGGGCAGAGCGTGAGCTAAACTACTGTTTCCGGTTAATGAGTGTCGAACTGCAATCCAAATTGGCCAGTCAGAGAGTAAAGTTTAATTTCAATCCACCCGAAGCACCACATTTCGGAGGAATATGGGAGAGGGAAATCAAGTCAGTGAAAAACGCAATAAAATGCTGTTTGAAGGATAGAATAGTAACCGAAGTAGTACTTCAAACTGTAGTAACGGAGATTGAAGGGCTATTAAACTCAAAGCCATTAGGATATGTCTCATCAGATGTTTCGGATAGCAACCCTGTAACACCCAACCTTCTTCTCATGGGGAGAAGAGATCCCGCATTGCCGTCAGTGGCATCCAGCTCAAGAGAGGAAGTAAGAAGCAGAAGGCAATGGAAGCATAGCCAGGTCATAGCGGACTTGTTCTGG
>NW_022684194.1:0-625 GCF_011630105.1 Anneissia japonica | reverse complement strand
ATATACATTAGTTCAACATCTGTATCGCTAAGCATACGTGTACTGGTGTCTGTTAAGTTTTTAGTTCTTTTTAAAGTTTACTTACTGAAGACGACTGTGTGATACAGCAGAAACATATTGATTAAATATTGGTTTATTGTTTTATATAATATAGGCCTGTATCAATTAGAACATAACAGAAGACAAAGAAAGAAAAAATTCACTCACTTTATGCATTCAACTATCTCGTTCTAGATTCAGCATCCTGAAAATATTGCACAGAAGAGTGCGTATCTTATAGATCTCTGACAAGTTTGACCACGTGCGATATTAGTGCTATAACAAAATCATGACATCTGACACGTTAAAAATGAAATGAAATCAACATTCAAAGTTTGAATCACAACAGTGTCTTCGTAGTCTAGTGGTTATGACGTTCTCCATGTATGCGAAAAGTTCTGGGTTTGAGTCCTTTCTATGTCAGATTCTTCTTTGTTACCTTTCAATTTATTATTCATTGCATTATTCCTATTACTATTTCTTTTTTAAAATGCCTTTCAATCACTATATATATATATTTTTATGTATATATATATATAGATTAAAAGGCAAAATACTGGAAAACAACAATGCTGTGGGAAACAAT
>NW_022684192.1:0-1049 GCF_011630105.1 Anneissia japonica | reverse complement strand
TTTTTTTATGAAGTTTTAGGCGATTATACACGATTTTACCATGACGTCACTGGCGAAAATGTAACAAAAGATCGTGTAAATAGCGCCGCGTAGGGTATCCACCACGTAGGGTATCCACCGTGTACCGTACGATCTTTGCGTGCATCTGTAACAATCGCAATTTACAGCCATGATTACAGAATACACGCAAAGATCATGTGGGAATCGAACACACAACCTCCATGTTTGCTATTCATTATCTAGCCTGGGTTCCAGGCCCTAATTTTAAGTTACTCACTCTTTATTGCACTTAGTGCGCGCCATACCTAATTTAATTGGCGTCCCATACTCGATTTCTTTTTTTTCGAATTAGGGCCTGGGCAAACGATGTGCAATTTCCCACATCAAATTTGATGTGGGATATCGTATGCATGACTGATTTTGTAAATCACGTGATTGGCTAACTTCATGCATATTAATCAATCTTGGTAAATTTTCAAAATTAAAGATGCGGATGTCTCGACTAGAACAAGCTCCAGCTTCCTTTTGGCTACCTACTTGAATTAAAACAGTTAGTATAATAGTTCTGGCCTGCTGAGAACGACATGGACTGATAACCGTAGGCTATAGGCCTACTTGGAACCTTGCTCACCACTAGCTGCTACACAGATTTAGGCCTTTAGGGTAGAATATTGTTAAAAAGGTAGGCCTCTGTAAGTAAGAACTTAAAAATAGGCCAGCCTCTACTAGTCTAGGCTAGGCCTACTACCTGACTCCAGGCGAGGCCTGAGCCATCCTACTGGAAAGTTAAAGTTTTGTTGTATTTGTATGGTATGCCATCTAGTCTAAGCTTAATTGTTTTTTGCCATTGCCAACATTAGTCTTACTAGGGTCTCTATTCTAAATATTTAGGCCCGTTTTATTAGGGAAGACTATTTAAATTTAGTCATGCCTATGGCCTAACTAGTCGACGCGAGTGACTCAGTTTCGTGGCTCCAAAAATATGAACATTTGATTGGTTGAAATTGTTTATTTCGGTCCGCCCATTTATCCAAATACGGAATATAAGA
>NW_022684191.1:0-1379 GCF_011630105.1 Anneissia japonica | reverse complement strand
TACAATGACAATGGCAATATTTCTGGTATAAATAATGACAATAATAATATTAATAATAGTCTACATAAATGTAAAGGAATTAAAATAGGTCATTTAAATATCCAAAGCTTACGTAACAAGGTTGACCTACTTAAGGCATTTTTCTATGATTGTAAATTTGATATTTTCTCAATATTTGAAACCTGGTTAAATGGTAATATTGAAAATCCATAGATAGATAAGACTATCAATATCAAAACTTTGGCCTTTATACATATACTAAAGTAAACATTAAATCCTTTGCACGAACACAGTAAAATAAACAATAAGTTCACGGATTATAGAGGTTAAGACATATTGTTTACCTCAGAAAAGGATTCGCCTGTTGCAATGATGTGGCTTGATCAGCATAGAACAATTACGTGTATCTAAGAGTTCTACTGGCACACAAACAAACACGCAATGATATGTATCAACATCTCCTACACGCAGTGGCGTAGCCAGAAGTTGCGCCAGGATTTGCCCAAGGGGGGTTGGGGGGCAAAGCCCCCAACAAGGGGTCAGATCTCCCCGACGACAGCAAAGTAGGCATGGTCGAGATTCGATTAAAAGGTTTCAAAAGTAGTCCAGGAAGCGAAGCCCCTGGAAATGTTGACAATTTAGGGGCTTCAAAGGCTTATTTAATCGATTTTAGAGTCTACAAATATGTAGAAAATACATATAATGTATTTTTTTTTCTTCCCGACGAATTATACTTTTTCTCGGGGGCGGGGGGAGCTATCTCCTAGATAAAGGGGGAAACTATCCCCTGGGGAAAGGGTGTAGCTAGATGAGAACTGGCCCAAGGTCAATTGCCAGGCCTTTTGATCTGAAGTGTCAACCGTTAGCCGTAGGCCTAAGTTATGGCTAGTTGGGGGAAGGGGGTATTGATGTTAACCGTCAATTCCTCCTGGGGGTATAGGAATTCCCGAAAGCTCCGACATTTAAAATTTTCAGGAGCCAAATTTTGAATCACTGAATTGAAATTCCTGATGATGACATAATTAATGTCGAAATATTGAATTCTGACATGATGTCGTGCATTTCGATACTTGGAGTATCAAAATACTTGGAGTATTATACTACCTTATCTGAGATTAATCAGTATACCTTTTGATTTTTGAATAGAAATCAACAAAGTAATCAATAATTACTTATCTAAAACCTAAATATTATTAAGGGAGGTGCTAGCGGTTTTTTCTTCAGAAAATATCAAGTTGTCCCAGTGCTTTGCACTGGCTGCACGTCTGCCAATCCCTATGTCACTGCCTACAGTACATGTCATTGTTAGTGATCAAGCAAAACATTCAGGTTCCAACATGGTTTCGGCCCCTTATTAACATAAGAAAATCAAGAAGTTA
>NW_022684190.1:0-809 GCF_011630105.1 Anneissia japonica | reverse complement strand
TTTCTTCTTTGCCCAGTCAGCAGCATTCTTACTGGGTACTGTTTCCGAGTAGTTTCTTACCCAGTCAGCAGCATGCTACCTTGGTTCTGTTTCCGAGCAGTTTCTTCCTACTTCCTTTCTTTATGGCTCAAATTTACCAGGATGATCCTAAGGACCTTCTAAACATGAAAAACTATTCTTTACCTATAGGTAAATAATCACAAGGGTCCCTATAGTGAATATTATCAATTATTGCTAGTGATTAACGATTGGACCAATTTCATTAGACAGACTCCTACCAAACATAGGGTGTTCACAGGTTGAGGTTAAAGGACACAGTGGTTATCTCTTAAAAAATGACTGTGTTCATGTTCTATTGAACATAGTATTACTAGTTCTTTCCTTCTTTCTGGCAACATTTTAAAAGTCTACTAGTGTTATACTACTGGACCGATATAATTAAAACTTGGTCGGCAGGACCAGTGCACTTATGTTTTGTTCACATAAGGACAAGACTGCGCTACATTATTTGTGAGACAAGTAGTCTTTTATACGATTTTTGGTTTTTTGACCCTAATGCCCCTTATGTGACCTTTGACCCCCAGTTGTGAACAACACATAAATGGGAGGTGGCACCGGTCCTACTGACCAAGTTTTAATTAAATCGTCCAGTAGTTTGCCCCTAGTAGCCTTTTAAAATGTTGCCAGAAAGAAAGAAAGAAAGAAGAAACTGCTCGGAAACAAAACCCAGTCAGCATACTGCTGACTGAGTAATGATGTAAATATATATATATATATATATATATATATATATATATATATACCTCTCA
>NW_022684189.1:0-1206 GCF_011630105.1 Anneissia japonica | reverse complement strand
CTCTGTTAAATGTTAATGAGCGGTATATTTAGACACTACTTGCACACAGCAGGATCAAAGGCTTATGCATTTATTATGATACTGAGTAAAAAACATAAAAAAACAGAATCATTATAAATTAAACAAGTTGTACGCTTATTAGCATAATTTTGTAGCTGAAATATATTAAATTAAAATCTCTAGGATTATAATAAAATAGCAATAATAATAATAATATTAACAATTAAAAATAACAATGAATATTATTAGATAGATAGACAGACAGACAGACAGACCGACAGATAGATAGATAGACAGACAGACAGACAGATAGATAGAAAAATAGATAGCCAGATAGATCTAACAATGCGGGAAATTGTTCTTTGGTCCTGATAACAATATCAAAATAATACTAATAATAAACAAGGAATTAGAGAAACTTGGTTGGTAAAATTGAGTTTTCGTGAATAAATAAAAATGTTATGATTATTATATTAAGATGCTTGACTTCTATTCCCCAAGGCCTTAATTTATATTCCAGAAAAAGCCAGTTTTCCTCAGCACCAACCTTCACATATTAGGAGCATCATAATGAAATCAGGTTGTCAGTGAGCATATTTTTCTCCATAGTGGTACTGTAATGGAAACCATTTTTATATTCAATCAATCAAATTATACAATACAAAATTCCATCACGTTTTGCAGTTTTGTTGAATACAGAAGTTGCTTTCACAGCATTGAAATGGAAAGCAACACAGAATGAAATGCACCAGTGATGTACACAGTAAATAAATCAATCAATCAATCAATTAATCACTGTATGAAAATAATGCTATTAGTGGAAATCCAAGCAATACTAGGTTAAACCCCATTCAGTATGCCCAACATCCAGTTATATGCGACATTGTGAATCCAACAATGATACCAATTAGCCCTATAATAACTTGTGTAGTGAATCGTAAAACTGGCTTTTTGCTATTCATTTGTCAGCAAAGGGGGAAGGATCCAGAGAAAATTCTGAGTAGGAGTCATGCAACATGTGAAGCACCAAAAAGGTGGGGGGGGGGGGAATGAGGCGCGGAGTGTTCAAAATTTTTGTTTAAAAAATGCTTGACCACGGGTCATGGAATTTAAATGAAAAATTAACTTGTTTTGAAGTAGTATGCTCCTACTGCCTCCTTTCTGTTCATTCTTTTTATTTTTTTTTTGGTAGGGGGGGGGGGGGGC
>NW_022684188.1:0-1027 GCF_011630105.1 Anneissia japonica | reverse complement strand
AATAATAATAATAATAATAATAATAATAATAATAACACTATCCTCTCGAAAATCTGTAATTTTAAAGTACTCAAAAAAAATCTGGATTTTCTAATTAAACTAAGAGGATTGTTTCCAATATAGTGTCTAGAAAACATTTTCAAAACAATTTTCAAGAAAAAAAAAAATTTACAACTTACAATGCCCGAAGGAAGACTCGGAAACAATGATCACAAGACAATAAAAGGGTGGTAAAAAAAATAGGTCTTAATAAATATAATCATTGACCGCAAGAGAAACATAACGATCTAAATGAAATGCCGCCAATAGTGCGACGTCATTGTTGAAAACGCAGTGAAGTTGGTGAGGTAACATTTATTACGGTACTTTGTCTTGAATATGAATTAAAATCCTATTACGGCACTAACGTATAAGTATACAAATATTTCAGTAAGGGGCTTACCCATTATATTAAAAAATATATTCGAGAAGCAAATTTTACAAATATTCTCAGTTTTTAATTTAGAAGAAAAATTATAGATTTTCTGTGAAAATTATATTTTATTTTGGAAGAGGGAAATTTGCCTTCAAGATTGGATTTTAGGTAGACTTGGGAGGCCTGCTGAGTCATTGCGACAAGTTTCCAAAAACAAATACAGTATAAAATTGGAAATGCCACAACTACAAACTAATTAAAGGCAATCTTCTGTCACATGTTCAATGTGTTATTTTGTCCGTAGTAGTAATAAAGCTTTATTTATTCACGAAAACATAACTCAACAACTTACATGTTTTTCATCATGGCCGTGATAAAAAAGAAAAACAAAAAATATAGTATATCAAATTTACAAAGCATACAATATAAAGGAAAGGCTTAAATACAATATAACAAAATATGATAT
The DNA here is from genome assembly GCF_011630105.1 of Anneissia japonica. NCBI lineage: Eukaryota > Metazoa > Echinodermata > Crinoidea > Comatulida > Comatulidae > Anneissia > Anneissia japonica. The sequence goes on along the minus strand of NW_022684188.1, from coordinate 146 downwards.
TTTGGATTTACTTCAGGAGAATCAATTAGGGGGCCTAAATGTATTTACTGATTGCTTTAGTATTTGTTTCAATTGTATTGTTTGAAAAAGTCACCGTCATTTTTCACTTTTCGATTGGTGCTATGCTGACCGCCCACCGCGTAGAG
>NW_022684187.1:0-1140 GCF_011630105.1 Anneissia japonica | reverse complement strand
CATTGATGTATGATGAGAAATATTTCAACAGCTTAAGCAAGAAAGCTTGAAATTATAAGAATCAGAGGGATTATCAGTTAATCCTTAAGTAGTGGGGATTATGGATGTGAAATTTGCAAGGTACCTTTACTGCTTGCCTTGAAATAACTAAGTAGGGATTAAGGCAGTAAAATGAGGAAGATACTTTCTAGAGATTTTTTTTGCATGACGGCTTGTGTCTGGGAACATTCTACAAGTAATTTGTCGCTGAAGTGTGTGGGAAGGCCACATGGATTAGTACATCTAAACACATTCCTAAAAGTTCTCTTTTGAACAGCAGCTTATTACTAATGATCCTCAAACTAATACAAAAGGTCTTTGTGAATAAAATCTCTACATTTGTGCTGGACTGACTAAGTAATTTTCACTGATGGGCTAACCATGGAACAGCAACACAATCAGGGGCGGATCCAGAAATGTCCAAAAGGGGGGCCGGAAGGGGGGCCGAAAGTTGGGCCAATTGAGACAACACTGTCGTAGGGGGCCCGGGGCATGCCCCCGCGAAATTTCTGTGTTCTAGACGACCAAACATAACATTTGAGGCATTCTGGGCTATTATTATTTTCTTTTTCTCTCTTTTTTTTCTTTTTTTTTCTTTTTTTTTACCTCCCAAAAGGGGGAGCCGGGGCCGGGCCGGGGCCGGGCCGGCCCCCCCCTAAATCCGCCCCTGACAATTGGGATGGGTCCAGTCACTACCAGTAGCATGAGAAGGGATAGAAAGGCTCTGGCGGGTCTGTGTCATTACTGAAGCCAAGAAGGGATTGGCCAACAAGCATGGATCAGGGATGGTGCCAGGATTAGCCTGACGGGGGAGGGGGAAAACGCCCCGACAAGGGGTCAGATTTCCCCGGCGAAACCAAAGTGGGCGGGGTCAAGCTTCGTTTAAAAGGTTCCGAAAGTGGTCCTGGGGGCGAAGCCTGCGAAAATTTTGACAATTTAGGTGTTTCAAAGGCTTATTTAATCGATTTTAGAAGTCTATTAATATGTAGAAAATAAATTTTTTTCCTCCCCGAAGAATTGTGCTTTTCTCCCCGACGGGGAGACCAGCTCTCCCCGACGGGGGGCCCTGGACCCCCCGGCCCCACGCTGGTGCCACCCCTG
>NW_022684186.1:0-671 GCF_011630105.1 Anneissia japonica | reverse complement strand
GATGCTAATACAGGGCATCTTGACAAGCAAGTTACCCAGGTGTTTGGTAATGCAAAAGTCAAAATGTTATGTATTGTACAATGGGTCATCTGTAATACAGTATTTCTTTGCTGTTTGCTGCGATAGTTCTTCTGATTTGATTGATTAAATCGCTACAATTTGTGGGGCAATATATAGGCCTAGTTGGCAAGACGGAATTCAAAATTATTAAGGTTAGAAATATAGGCCCAAGCCTAACGGAAAATATTATTGACTTGTTCTCACAGGCCGCATAACACACACACTTGCGGGCCAGAGATGGCCCATGGGCCGCCAGTTGAGAATCCCTGGTATAAGGGATATGTTAATTTAGTGTGTTGCTAGTATTCATCCTTTATCTTTATTTAAACAAAACAAAAAACATCGCCAGTGCCCTGTATCCCTTGGCAAGTATAAATCCTTATATTATTATAGTGCAGTTGTACTGTCTGGTTGTCAATTTTAGATTTCCGTATTTCCAATGCATTATTAATGCCTTCATTTCTTGATCCACTTCATGAAGGTGAAGTTAGAATACCAATATGGGTGAAGAAAAGCAGCTTTAAATTTCCCAAAGGAACCACCCCTGTAATAATGGTTGGACCTGGCACTGGATGCGCGCCATTCAGATGTTTCCTACAAGAGAGAGCAAA
>NW_022684185.1:0-945 GCF_011630105.1 Anneissia japonica | reverse complement strand
TAATTACTATTTTTAATCACCGCGGCGCGCCACTGTTCCTACTTTTTTTTTTTTAACCATAGCACTATGTTTAGACTTTTAATTATCATCAGCTACCGTATCTACACATCATTACCTGTTACCTTACCTGGAAGTAGCACCCGTAACTTGCAGATTTGCTGTTACAGTAAGCCAGTAGTCTCGGTCTCCTGCTCCTCTTGAACATTCAACATAGTTATGGTTTGTCCATTCCTGTATATCCCTTATCCATGTTTTTCTAGGCCTTCCTTTAGTTCTAACTCCTTCCACTTTTCCTTCTATGAGAAATTTCTGTAGCCTCTTTGCTCTGACAACATGACCAAAATACTGTATCTTTCTTTGCATTATATTTCTTTTCAATGATCTCTCTGCATTTGCAATTGTTAAGACTTCCTTGTTGGTTTTTCGGGCAGTATATGGAATCTTCAGCATTTTTCTAAACATCCACATTTCAAAGGCCTCGATCTTGTCCCACATCTCCTTGTTAACTGTCCATGTTTCACTTGCATAGAGGAATGTGGAAATGATGTAACACCTTATCAATCTTTTCCTTGTTCCTAATTTCAATTGCCTTGATGTTAGAACATCCTTCATCTTGATAAAGTTTTGTCTAGCAATGCCAATCCTGCGTCTTACCCCGGTATTCTTAAAACGAACTTTAGTCGTAGTTCGAGCTAAAACTTTAAAATTACGTCATTTCGTATTCTTAAAACGAACTTCGAATAGCACTACGACTAAAATGACGTGAACCTCGTATGCTGGCCTCACGTCGGAGGGTGTCCGGGACCGCTATCCAGCTAGTTAACCAACAATCAGTCAATGCAACTCAACAGACACAAGTACGGCTTTCTGAGTCCGTTTAATCGATTCTGCCAGCACACATACCCCTGGTTACTCACTACAACCACAAAACCTATATACTGTATA
>NW_022684184.1:0-1071 GCF_011630105.1 Anneissia japonica | reverse complement strand
AGAGATATTCTACACGGTTAGCTTTTAATACAAGTTGCTTCAGAGCGTCGAGGCCTTGGTGGTTAAATACCACTTTGTCAGCTGGTCATTCATTTTCTCGAATCGTTGTTGGGAGAAGCGATTAAGGTTTTTGTGAATAATTATGCTTTCGCTCACATGGTAAGCCATAACATGCATATATGGTGTTACATCAGTTATCATATATGTGTCCTGAAATAAATTTACCCACGATTTCGCTTGATCAGAGAATCGTTCAATTTGGTCATATGTTAGCTGCTGCCTCATTTGTCTGTATAAAACTGGGAAATCCCTCCATAGTTTGCAGATTGATGGCAACTTGCTTTGCCATGGCATCAGCGTGGTGATGTCTATGGATTTTTGTATCTTTGTGTGTTCTGGTCCATTAAAATCCCTGTAACAAAGCTTTCCAGTCGCCTTGTCTGAATTGAATCTCCATTTTATTCCTAATGATTTTACAAAGTTTTCAAATCTTTTCATGTTCTGGCACTTGCTGATATCGACATGTTGTTGGTTTTTTTTTACTTTGTCTCGAGTTATAATTTCTTTGATGAGTTGTCGGATTAGTTGGTCGCTTATTCTTAAAAACAGGTGAAGTGGGTCCATTATGACATCCTGGATTTTGATTGGTAGCAGTGGGGAATTATTGCAGCTGAAATTCTTTATTCGCTTGCCTGGCTTGTTTGCATTTATTGTAATTTCACTTACTGTGCGAGCACCATGTTCGGGATCATTCATGGACCATGTCATAGACATATCATAGAATTTGTCCTTCGGGCATTTGCACCAACAGCACGGGTATGTGCTCATTGCAGCACCAATGCCCATTATAATACAACTGAATATAAATAAACAACTACCACAATAAGATGACTGCTCCACATAACTTTTTAATTTTCGACTCCCAGAATATATTCTAGAGGGCGTTGTCATGATCAATATATTACATCCCTCCTTTCTCAAATCATAGCATCATAGCAGATTTTTATTTTTTTATTTTTTTGACTAATTTAACTCCAAACTGTTTAACAAACTTGATGGGTATTTAAAATT
>NW_022684183.1:0-615 GCF_011630105.1 Anneissia japonica | reverse complement strand
GGCCATTTTTACCTACCTGTCATATGGGGCCATTTTTACCGGGGCCATTTTTTCTGGGGCCATTATTTCCGGGGCAATTTTTTCCGGGGCAATTTTTTCCGGGGCCATTTTTTCCGGGGCCATTCTTACCTACATTCGGATACAACACAGTATTCAACATACACATGAAACAGAAATCAATGAGATACACCCTCTTCTTAAATGACAAGACAGGATCTCTGAAGTTAAATGGTAAATAGGAATATGCGAGTGCAACCAGGATTCGAACCAGGGATCTCCTGATCCCTCTGCATATTCCTTAACCAACTGGGCTATTGTGGCTTTTGTTGAGGACAAAAAATAGACTATCAACAATATCTATCACCATTTTAAAAGTGGGCCACAGAAATACGTACAGGGCAAATTGAAATTCCTTTCATTCACTGGGAAAAAAGGCTTAAGTTTAAAATGCTAGGCCTATTGTGTGCTCATTTGTATAAAAATCAACCCTGCAATAAGAAGACAATGCTGTACATTAAAGGTCAGTTATATTTTTTAATTGTTGCTGGTTTTATAACCCGATGACTCAGTAAAAAAAAGTTTGAAAGGAAAATGGGCAAAACCCATAAAACAGCA
>NW_022684182.1:0-768 GCF_011630105.1 Anneissia japonica | reverse complement strand
ACATTCTCATCTGAGGTTTCAAGAAAACCTGCAATGATCATGCCATCCTGCTAATCTCAATCGGCAGATGGCCAACAAGCTAACCACCACCTCTATTTCATCTGCCATTCTACTGTTATGTAATACTGTACTCACAACATTCTTGTCATGACAAGCCATGCCCTCTGGACCATTATCTTTTCCGCCGCACCACCATTCGTAATTGGTGGTGTCCTGATATTACGGTCCTTATATAATCGTTTTTCATTCAAACTGTGCCTCTGGAATTTAATAAGTTCTCATAAGAACCCCTCGATTTTCTTCTATTTCCATAAGCGCCCCCTCAATTTCCACTCTGTTTTGATAAGCGCCCCGTTCGAATAAGTGCCCCGTTTGAATAAGTGCCCCTCAAAAAGTGCAAAAAATATTTTAAGTGCCCAGGCGCTTATTTGCGCGAGTACAGTATATACCACATATAGATTCCAGGCATCTGATTATTTAAAAAGCAGCCAATAACTTCAGCCTACAACATAGGTTGAATGATAGTTCATAAATTCCCAGGGAGAAAGTACTATCACATTAAATCATACTACGGTTTTGCCCTGTCACATTGTAATCTCTAGGCCCCACCTGTAACATTGCTATGTAATTTATGAATGAAATGAAATCTATAGCCCCTTGGTGATGTAGAGACAGTAGCCTACTGTCTTCACAGTACGCTACAGTCTCTCCATATCAACTGACGGTCATAGATTTCACCATTCTCCTCATGAACAGTCAATATTTGTA
>NW_022684181.1:0-620 GCF_011630105.1 Anneissia japonica | reverse complement strand
TTTGCATGTAAGTTAAGATGGCCTATATTACTACTTTTTTGTTAAATTGGATTTTAGTAATGTGCAGTTTTATTTGAGTCTAGATATTTTATAGAGGCCTGAGGCCTAGGTATGTTCGTTTTTTGGGTGTGTGTTTTGGGTAGAGATTTCTTTTTCTTTCTCTTTTTTTTTGTTAATACTGTAATACCATCATGCAATTTTACAACACACATTTTGAGTCTATCTTTTTTACCAGTTTTATACATGCTTACTGTATCTGTTTCAGATGGACAACAAACACCAGGAGCAATACCCATTGTTGTAGGTTTTCAAGATAAGCTGATTTGTACTGGTAAGTTTTCCAACCTTATTGATCTTATCTTAGAGTATGGTCACCATGGCAGGCAAAACTACTTGTTTGTAATAAACCCAAATAGCTAATAGTAATAATAATAGTAAAAATTCATAATATCAATAATAAATAACAAAAATAATAAAGTAACCAAATATTAATAATGATAATAATAATAACAACAACAACAACAACAATAACACTGTTAATAATAATAATAATACTAATAATAATAATAATATTAAATAATAATAAACAATAATAATATTAAATAATAATATAAAATAAT
>NW_022684180.1:0-974 GCF_011630105.1 Anneissia japonica | reverse complement strand
TGATGTTTGTTGGTGTTGATGTGTATGTGTTTATGCTGGATTCAAGAAACATTTCTGTTTATGTATTTTTATATGTGAATAGACCAATAAAGTTTATCTTATTCAGTTATTCTTATTCAGTTCAGTTAATATAGTGACAATCGCAAAAATTAAGGGCGCACGAAAATCGATAAATTCTAAATTATAGTTTTGTCTTTATTATTAATGTAAAAAGCTCTATAGCTAGTTATACAACTGTTATTTCCTTAATAAATATACCGTGGAAACGTTCCGAAAGTTCCACTGATTAATCTCAGATAAGAAAGTAGAATACCAATCTTTATCAATACACACCAATCTTTTGGTGTGCGCTGGCTACTATTCTATGTTTAAGTCATAAAAAAAAACAATAAAATATAGAAAATATTGCATTCACTATTTATTTTATAGTGGTCTTAAATTCGATGGAAAATTTTGCGCAACATACAGAGCAACAGCTGCGATTTTTGACATAATATTCCAATCGTTATCTTCATCACCATTATCATATTTATATTCATCATCATCATGGTGATGGTGATGATATGGATATGATTATGATGATGATGATGGTGCTGGTGGTGGTGATGACCATGATAATAGCGATAATGATAACAATGTCAGCGCATAGAGGTTTCCGGTGATATTCGTGGGTTTTTAGCAATATCTTTTGATCAAAATCGGATCAATTTGTCTAAAACGGTTTATTCTAGCTGAAATATTACTCTTTTAACGTTCTTTAAATCATATTTTTAAAGTAAATTGAAGTTCTGAATAAATAGGTATTAGGAATCAGTGAGGCGTGTTATTTGCCCCGACGAAATCCGATTTTGTAACGAGTCCATTGAACATGTCAGTTTGATAATTTTAATGATAGTAAATTGCTAACAATATATATCACTGTCAAATGTATTAGGCCCTATGTCAAGATTATCATCATCTATTTTATATATGTA
>NW_022684179.1:0-804 GCF_011630105.1 Anneissia japonica | reverse complement strand
TACTAAAACGAAATACAATGAAACGTCCATTTTACTAACGTAAATTTTACGAATAGTCGATTTTATGAATGGTCTGTGCCCCTGATGACATCATTATCGACCAATTATTGCACGTTTTACAAAGTGATAATGTATATTTTTGTTAATAAAATCAAGTTTGTTGTATTTATTTATTTATTAATAGTTCGATTTTTTCTTCCATTTCTGGTATAATAATCACTATGTTAATGCAATAAACCTAACCAGAACAACTACCAATGCAAGTGTCATCGGATCGAGCGCACATGTGTTTATGATGACGAACGAGAGTGTTGGGGTCAGCAACTTATTAACATCGTGAATGCTAGATATGATTGTGAAATGCATGTAAACAACACTATTCGGCGATCTAACAACTAGAAAGAACACGAGAGAAAGGTCCATAAAACATACAGATGTTTGAATACGAGTTAAAATAATATTTTGTTAAGTGGAAAAATGCCAGAGATTAAAATAATTGTTTGTTTTTATCGAAGGTAAATTCCGCTGGGCTCTAATGCGGTAGACCACGCTGCTGCACTGTCGTTTGTGCTAGGCCTGGCCGCTGCCGTCAGCCTATCGGCGCTCAATGGCAGTGGATAGCTAGGCCCAGGTATTGGAAACTGACTCCCGATCTGGTTTACAAATTTTTCAGTTTACGAAAACCCCTTGGTAGCAAGGGGTATGTAAAATGGACGTTTTACTGTATTACAAATTGTTGCAATTGCTATATATTCTTTCGATAATAGTAATAAAATAATTGTGTATAGCCTATGAAAGTTTGTA
>NW_022684178.1:0-702 GCF_011630105.1 Anneissia japonica | reverse complement strand
ATTTATTTAACAAAATTTTTCAGCACCTGCGAAAGTGCCCAAAGTGTACATATATAAATACCTAATATCTGCAGACGGATCCGTTTCGGCCTTCCAGGCCTCATCAGTGCAGCTAGGGTATAGACCCAAACGAAATGTTCGACCAGCCTAGATAGGGCCTAGAAACGGATCCGTCTGCAGATATTAGGATTCCTTCCAATGGATGCTTAGTTTATTTTGTCATTCTGATCGGATTTTCTCTACTGTTCCGTTTTAATTTTAAATAGTTTTGCATTGTGCGGCCGTTTGCTGTTTTTTGGGTTTTTCCCATTTTCCTTTTAAAATTTATATATATATATATATATATATATACATATATATATAATAATAATAATAATAATATACATATATATATATATAATATAAACCATCAAAGGTACATATACAGTTTTTAATAAGTACATGATGGAACATCGTAGGCTACCCTGTAGCTTTACAACGAATAAAGTCCTATGAAAAATCATTGTGTAATAAAATGCCTCCGACAGGATTCGAACCTGCGACCTCTCGCTGACAAGGCGAGCGTCATAACCACTAGACCTCGAAGGCTTCATGGTTGAACAGGTCCAAATACCCGTCGGGAACATTGTATTACACAATGCTATGCCTCAAGAGGGCGTTCGGCCAGATAAATCTGGAAATACGGCTAGAAATAATTTCGTA
>NW_022684177.1:0-1475 GCF_011630105.1 Anneissia japonica | reverse complement strand
TACTGTAGTTCGCAAAATATGGTGATGTTTATCTACTTTAGCAGGATTGTTTTGCATTGAACATATACAATGCGGGGGAGGGTGGGGTGACTGGGGGAAAGAATTGGGAGATTTTGTAGGGGGTGTCTCCACGCACCTCCTAAATACTCCACTGGGTATGACGTCACATTGTAAGCCTATTATAAACGGCATACTACTACTGGTAGATAAAACAATACATAAAATACGGTAATGTGTAAATATATAACCTTCACAGAATGAACTAAGCCTAAACATTATACTTTAGATATGCCAACTTTAAAAGCATTCAATACAGTTCAAGGTTAGGTTAAGTGTCAGATATGATAATAAGCATAAATGGTAAATAAATTGCAAATTGATATAAAGATGGGTATTGAGTGACTTGATAAAGGCTAAATCAAAAGTGATATCCGTTTGGTAAGGAAGTAAAATACATATTCCAAGTAAGTATTCAAATGCATGCCATCAATACTTGGAACATGTATTATACTTTCTTATCTGAGGTTAATCAGTGGATCTTTCGGTTTTGGAAAACGTAACCGTTTGCTCTCCTAAACGGCACTGAGCATCCACAGTGGAAATTGAATAAAATAGTTTGAGTACTTTCGCAAAAATAATTGTGTTAACAAGTTCTGCCTTGATATTGACTGGTATAGGCCTACCCATTTTTTGGGTGCTAAGCACCAGAGATAGTCGACGTCCCCCGTTCTCGTATTTCTCCCCATAAATACCACTTCATAATGATAAAGTGCATCTATCGAACTGGAGTTTCGTTTCTTCTTGATTCCCTTTTTAAAAACGTTAATCGCTCATTTAACAGTCCTCACTAAAAATCATCTAAGCATAGGTCTATGTGCTCTAGTGATGTCTCGGGCCGGGAGGGAGGAGCTGGTGCTTTTCTAGAGATAGTAGTTGGAGGTATTCAGTTTCAAATTCTTCTGGTTAGCCTACTTATTTCAATATAGGATGCTTAATACCAGTCCTAACATTATTTCATAGCAGATGATATTGAGGCTGAGAAGCATGGGCCTAGAGCTACATCTGTGGGGAGGAGATGCTTAGTGTCGTCCTCTGTAAATAAGGGGTATAAATTGTATCTTAACCCCACCCATTCCCCTTGTCGGATAGAATAAACCCTAAGACTCGTCGGACCCAAATGGCATTCGGCAAAAATTATCAGCCCATTTTAATGTATAGGTTTTTATCTACTTGAACGGCGGGGTTGGGTCTTTTATTTGGGTAGTGGTAGTGCACCCTCTTTGATAGCGGTACGCCACTAAAAATTAGTAGCATCAAGTTCATTAATAACACATTACAATTAATTTCTAATATGTATTTGACGTCCCACCCCAATAATTACCCCTTTTCATGAATATGTTTTCTAACTAGAATATTCTTTAAGCGTGGGATCGTATTCACTACTAAATTGGGACCCCGGGGGTGGCGGGCGATCA
>NW_022684176.1:0-502 GCF_011630105.1 Anneissia japonica | reverse complement strand
GAAGCGATCATGGAGGAGTTCTGGACGTGCACGAATGGACGAACGGAAGGTTTCGGCGGACGGCTCGCAGGAGAAGTGCCGAAGGTCGCCAACTGCGGAACACTGTGACGGACGCCGAGCGCGTCGTTCTCGTTCATCGAGTGGTGCCGGAAGACGGACTTAGCGTATTCGGTCGCGTCCTTGAAGAGCTGGTCGATGGACGACAGATGAAAAAGCTTGCGGTGGACGCTCAGCAGCACGTCCGGATCGTTCAGCAACCTCGGTCGAATCAGACCGACCAGCGCGTGCTTGTCCCGCTTGCTTTCGCCGGGATTGGAGGTCAGCCACTTCCGGACCAGATGCAGCAGGTATCCTTCGGACGCGTAGTAAACGTTTTCGATCTTCGGACCTTCCACCGGATCGTCGTGTCTGGACGTATCGAGCCAAGTGGCCAGCTTGTGCCATCGAAGCTCCTGCTGATGAAGCATCAGCTTGCCGAACGTCCTGCACACGGCCGAATCGA
>NW_022684175.1:0-1016 GCF_011630105.1 Anneissia japonica | reverse complement strand
TATTTTCATTAAATATTTAAAATTTTTATAAAAAAATGTTTCTTCATGCTTTTTTAATTAACTTGGATGATTAGAGTAATTAAAAATATGAAATATGATCGTTATTTTTGTAATATGATACCCTTGAACGAGAAGGTGCCGCCATCAACACTGATGGATAAAATCATCTAAAAATACACTTTTTTTTCAAAAAGTAACAATTCTGACACTTTCCTACAATAAATATATATTCAATATACATATTGTACCAGTATTGGTTATTATTTCCTCAATTTTCCTCGTAAAATTAATTTTTTTTTGGTGGCTGAAAAAAAACGTGGCTGTCAACTTTGCCAGCGCCATCTTGGTTGTTTAAAAAAATGAAAACGAACCCTGACATGACCGTTGAACTTTCGAACTTTTTGGTTTTCCTGTGACATGCGCAATCATGAAGTTGAGATCCATCATGTCAAAAGCTCGAAAATGACACCTTGATTGCCTTTATTATCGTAATTTTTCATATTTTTTATAATTTTTTTTTATACCAATAAGGGGTTGCTACATTGTCTTTATTCGAACCGATCCAGACACCTTTTGTTTTTTCTTTGTTCGACTTTAAGCCTGATATTTCACAAAATAATTCTATTTCACTAAAGAAATACTTCAAACTAGTTTCATCTTGTGTGGAAATGACAGTGTCATCCGCTAGTTGAGTAATTTTTGCAGTATAGACATCGTCGTGATCAATTTTTGGTAGTTCGATTCCCTTGCATAAAGGATTATATTTTATATTAATTGCCATTATTTCAACTACTAATATAAATACGGTAGTAAAACTGATAATGGGCATCCTTGCCGTACCCCACAGTTCATTTTAAACCTTTCAGAAGTCCACCCGTTATTTGTTACCATACATTCTGTATCATTATATATTACCTTAGTCCAATCTAGCAATGATGCCCCAAAGCCAAATTTTTTTAGAGTTTTAAATATCAGGTTTCTATCTATTGAATCAAAAGCTTTTGCAAAGTCTAAAA
>NW_022684174.1:0-899 GCF_011630105.1 Anneissia japonica | reverse complement strand
CATCTCAACAATGCATCAAAGGACATCCGCGACTTAGTACAAGATATGAAAACAAAAGCGCCAAATACCAAGCTTATCATTTCAACGATTTGCCCACGAACAGATAACCAGAAATTTCAAGAGAGAGTCGACAAACTAAATAACAACTTCAAGGAAATTGCGACTGAAGAGGACTGTACGATTGTCAACAATGACCTGACATTTAAGATGTCGAACAATGAATGCGAACAAACTACCCTAAATAGAAGTGGTCTACACCTCAGCAAATATGGAACAAAGAAACTCCTGAACAACATTATCGCGACTCTACGATGGCCCACAAGGGACACACTGCAAAGAAAAAGAAATGCAAACAAAAAAGAAAAGCTGCAAACAAAAAAGAAATCATGGAAACAGAAAAGAAACGCTGCAAACCAAAAAAGAAATGATGCAAACAAAAAAGAAATGATGCAAACAAAAATGGAAATGATGCAAACAAAAATGGAAACGATGCAAACAAAAATAGAAAACACCAGCAAACAAAAAATGAAACGCTGAAAACAAAAAAGAAATGCTGCAAACAAAAATGAATCGCTGCAAACAAAATAAAAACACTAGCAAACAAATAAAGAAACGCTGCAAGCAAAAATTAAAAACACCAGCAAACAAAAGAAAAAGCTGCAAGCAAAAAAGGAAATGCTGCAAACAAAAAAATGAAACGCTGCAAACAAAAAAAGGAAACCCTGCAAACAAAATGGAAAAGCCTTTGCGCGCGCGCATTTCATATTAATTGACATCAGGTCAGATGCGCTGCAGGGCTACATCATAGTGTCAAGCCATGTTTTGCTCTAACTATGGAACAAAAAGGGGTGTCTATAAAACGACGACCGAAGACCCAAAAACGAAGACCCCTATTTTTT
>NW_022684173.1:0-655 GCF_011630105.1 Anneissia japonica | reverse complement strand
TGCAGTGATTGGTGATATTTTAATGACTCAATTAATTGAAATGAAAAAAAAAATCTCACACAAACGTTTTTAAGGTAGGTCTATGCCTTTATGTTTATGTTCCTATGAATTAGCCCATTGACATCTGAGATGACCAACTCTTATTTTGATAGGGGAGCATTCCCCTACACCATGAAATCTCCGACACTGAATGTAGTATGACTTTATAAAAGTTGGTTATGTCCAGACAACTTATATTTTTGTATCAAATTACTACACTGTAAAAAAAGTGTAGAGGATTTAAACGCAAAGCTTCACGCAATGTTGTTCAGTTTGGTGACACGTTTAAAAGCTACACGTGTTTAGATATATCATAATGTGCTTAGGAATTTGACATAATGATGCATATCTAATGCTAAACATGTCACAAACCTAAACACATTAGGCTGGGCATAATCATGTTCAGCTTATAAACGTGTCACCAAAGACTGGACAACATTGCGTGGAGCTTTGCGTTTAAATCCTCCACACTGTTTTTACAAAGCTTATTATTGGAAGTCAGTACAAAATGACGTCCTTTTCTGTTTCATTATCTATTATATTTATATTGAAAACTCAACATTTCAGATTGTATAACATTGAATCCATCAGTTAGTGTTTTTAACCTGGTCTTAGT
>NW_022684172.1:0-730 GCF_011630105.1 Anneissia japonica | reverse complement strand
AAATAATTTCAATAGACCACAAATCAATAAAGACCACACAAAAATTCTATAAATAATCATTCCTAATTTTTTTTCACAAAATACATTTTCCTCTATATCTTTACACGTATAAACCATGCCTATAATGGCAGATTAGCGAGAGAATTACCCCTTCAAAATGAATGAGGTTATAAACTCTTATTTTCCAACTAGCAAGTCATAAACAGTGTAATGACATGTTTGTTGGCTTCCTTCATCTTTTCAAACATCTTGGATTCTAGGAAGATATAGTTCTTTGCTTTATTATGATACTGAATGTTAAAAACATAGAAGGTGCCCAGTAGAAGGGCTAGAGCCAGTGGCCTTCGCAATTCTTCTCAGCGCTCTGAGACTTACTTGTATAGAGCGCTAAATAAAAACTTGCATATTATTATTATTATTATTATTATTATTCTCCTCCCCTCGACAGCGAAGTAGAGTGGGATGACTTCTTTAAGGCCTGACCTCAGCCGTGGAAAAATCAACTTCTGGATAATTTCGTCAATGGATTCATTCTCCTAAATGAAAATAAAAATTAATATCAAAAAATTAACAAAACAGATACAGATTTTAAACTGAAAAAAAAAAAAAGCAAATTATTTACATGGACCATGTATGGGATTTATGGGCATGACAATAACAAGATATTTTTTAATTATGTAACAACTTTCATTGCAAATGTAAACAAATACTATCTATCTGAGCTCTTCAC
>NW_022684171.1:0-839 GCF_011630105.1 Anneissia japonica | reverse complement strand
TTGTTGTGTAATTACGTCTAAACATTAAGAAAGCATTGATATTTTTTAAATAGTTTTCTTCCAAATGTTGGAAGATTATAAATATTTTAACCATCAAAAGTTGTGGGTTAAATCTGGCAAGTTGAAAAGTAGCATGGTAATTTGTCAAATGCCAAACTCATTTGGATCATACAGTCTCCAAGCAATCATAATCAGAATAAAAGGACAATTATTGTTTGGCAACACACCTTATCCACACAGTACATCTTACCTTTTATAAAATGTGTACTACACTTGTGCACATCTATGGCCTTTAGAATGTCATCCTTCCGTAACTAGTGCAAGATCCGCTTCATGGACCACACCAAGCTCATCCAGTTTTCCCAAACGTTTTTCTTTCATCAAAATTCGAAAACATGAATCACTAACAGTTTCCATAATTATCTGTAATAACTGACATACATCTATGGATATTTATTACGTTAAAACAGTGTTCAGATTTCATTTTTACATACAAAAAGTTGTGGAAATTTTGAATGAAAGTGTAATTTTGCTTCCCTTATCTTATAATTTTAGTCTTTAAAATAAAAAAAGTGACAACTGGAAGATATCTTATAATTTTAGTCTTTAAAATCCAATAGGTGACAACTGAAAGATATTAAGTTCCTGAAAAAGCTCAATTTATTAGGTATTTTCACTTCACTTCTCTAACATTGCAACAATGTAGAAAATGTTTCTTTTGAATTCGGTTTATGGGATTGCAACTCTAGTTATTATTTGTGGGCTATAAATGGATGAATTATATCAAATGTACATAATTATCTTAATGAAAAAGTATTGTCTTCAGTATTTTGACACCT
>NW_022684170.1:0-518 GCF_011630105.1 Anneissia japonica | reverse complement strand
GAGAAGAGAAAAATAAAGACAAGAATAAAAAGGAAGATATCATAATGACCAGACTCACAACACCCAGCAACCCCTTCTCCACTTAAAAACTGTCATAACTCCTTTGATCTATGCTGCCCGATGGCGTAACCACTGGGGAACAAGGTGAAAATATCTATCTTTGAAAAATCTTCCCCACCCCTTTATAAATGCCTTTTCATCCCCTGAAAGTGCCTAAAAACCTCAAATTTCGCGCGCATTTCTTGTTAACATGGCCCAACATGGAGTTTTGATCAATTCCAACGAAATTAACATTAAAAACACTGGGGAACAAGGGGAAAATATCCATCTTTGGAAAATCTTTCTCCACCCCTTGACAAATGCATCCTCTGAAAGTGTCTAAAATTCTCAAATTCTTTGCGCGCATTTCTTGTTACGGTAGGCCAATTCTCTATAAATTGTACATTTTAGGGTGTTTTCATCAATTCCGACGAAATTAGAATTAAAAACACAAAAATATTTTGCGCGCTTGGCGCGCA
>NW_022684169.1:0-4588 GCF_011630105.1 Anneissia japonica | reverse complement strand
CCCTCATGTAGTTGCTTCAAAACAGCATCAGGTGTGACATTAACAGACAATTCAAATGGGTCAAAGGTTAAGCTACTATCCAATGAGTAAACAAGTAAGCCTTCCGTTGTTGTTGCTGCCCATTGCTGACCTAGTAAAACCAAATTCTTACAAAATGAGAAGCACACAAAATTACCTAGAAAATGTAATTTGAACCAATCACATAGCTAAAGAAGTCAGTAGGGAGCTTTCGATTTGTGCGACGACGCGACACTAGAACGGAATCACTCATGCGTGACCATCCTACCTGGCGTCCTATGTTCTTTGCATACGTAGATTTGGCCAAATTGCGTTCCAGAATCTACTCGACGAGGTCACCTTAACGTTTTCGCATGCGCAGATGACTTAGTGACATCATTACTTGCTACGTCCTACCGTAGTCATGCAATCGAAAGCTCCCTAATGAGTCAACAAAGTTGGCTGTGTCAAAAAACACTTGTGGTTGATATACAGTGTAGTCTGTAAGATATTGTTCACATCATTTTCAAATATTTAGAATGCATTTATCATTAAAGCTGATACAGTAATAACTATTCTAAAAGTAAACTTTTAATAACTTTAAAAATGCTAAAATATATTTGAATGTTTATGTAACTCAAATCAACAGAAACCATAATGAACCTAAAAAGTATAATCACCTTCTTTAGTAGCAATATGAAACAAGACAAAATTTTACACAAGAAGCTAAATGTTTATTTCGAGAGTTGCTATTAAAATCACAATCGATTTGTGCGACGACGCGACACTAGAACGGAATCACTCATGCGTGACCATCCTACCTGGCGTCCTATGTTCTTTGCATACGTAGATTTGGCCAAATTGCGTTCCAGAATCTACTCGACGAGGTCACCTTAACGTTTTCGCATGCGCAGATGACTTAGTGACATCATTACTTGCTACGTCCTACCGTAGTCATGCAATCGAAAGCTCCCTAATGAGTCAACAAAGTTGGCTGTGTCAAAAAACACTTGTGGTTGATATACAGTGTAGTCTGTAAGATATTGTTCACATCATTTTCAAATATTTAGAATGCATTTATCATTAAAGCTGATACAGTAATAACTATTCTAAATGTAAACTTTTAATAACTTTAAAAATGCTAAAATATATTTGAATGTTTATGTAACTCAAATCAACAGAAACCATAATGAACCTAAAAAGTATAATCACCTTCTTTAGTAGCAATGTGAAACAAGACAAAATTTTACACAAGAAGCTAAATGTTTATTTCTAGAGTTGCTATTAAAATCACAATCAATTTAAACACTGCTGAAATCTGATTTTTTTTTTACATGCAATTACAACATTAGATACTTATTTTGCTTTTCCCTAACAACATTGTGTTACATGTGAATTGTATAATATATTTAAACAAGAAGAATTAACCTGTTGGTGAAAAGCGCACACAAGACACTTTAGCCTCTGGAGTGAAGAATCGTGAACTCATGTCCCCTTTTGTAACACCTGGTAAACAAAGATGCTGGCCTGCACTTCCATCACTAGCAGTGTCAATCAATGCCATTGCTCCAAATTCTGTCATTTTATGTCGATTTAACATTTCCTTCAAGCAAAAAACAAAATTAATGTTTAATTGAAATACAGATAAATTTAGTGATTGAAATACAGATAAATTTAGTGGACCTATTTTACCTAAATGTTTAATTATAAAATAGATGTTCCCCAGAAGTAAATTTGTTTTTACTAAACCACTAATAAATTATACGTACTTGCAATGTTTTTTCTGCTGCATCAGACAATATTATAGTATTCAAACCACATTAAACTATTCCAACATATTAACCTAAATGTATTACCGGTGCAAACGAAGATGGTCAGATTATATAGCTAGTCAGTAATTGGTAAATTTGTTTTCAAATTGAAAATATTGTTGTCAATGAAACAGAAAGTCTTACTTGCATGCCATCAAGAGACATGTTGGTGGATATTTCAAACTTCTTAAGTAACATCTGCTCTGCAATACTATAAATACAGACATTCTTTGATTTGCCTGCAGCAAGTAGGCACTTACCATCAGCTGAGTAGCACAAGCTTGTGAATGATCTGCATATGAAAACAAACAACAGTGCCACATGTTTAATGTTAAATGACCAACCAACAACAAAGAAAAATAACAAATAAACATCTCAGTTTAATGCTTAAGAGCAAATATAGATTAAAATAATTAAAGGATTGATAGGCTTTTCTCAATATGATTACAAAAAGAAGTTTAAACACCAAGCAAACTTTTAAAAAATCAAATAAATCCATACTAAAACCATTCCTTAAATAAATCCATACTAAAACCATTCCTTAAATAAATCCATACTAAAACCATTCCTTCCAATCATAATCCCAGCCTTTTCATCCAATTCCAAACCAGAAGCACTACATTATTACTTTATACTCACTTTGAAGAAGCAGTTTTTTTGGCAGTGACTAATTGAGAAGATGATCGACCTGCAGCAATGTCAAATTTTCCTTCTATGGATCCGGTTTGAGTGGCACTTTCCACATCCCAAAAGGTTATCTGAGAATCTAGGCTGCCTACTGCCAACTCTTTTCCATCAGGTCGAAAAGCTACACAAAGTGCTTTATAAATGAGAAACAAATCTTTATAATGATACATCCTAAGATTTTGGATCTTGATGCAAAGAAAAGCAAAGTAATCTAAATTTTCTAATAAGCAATTAGTAGAGCTGTGCATAGTACACTAGCAGAAAATTATCATACAAAGGTTAGATTTAATGCTTGAACAAATTTCCTGAGGGCCAGCAAGGGCAGAAGGAAAATTTTTAAATGCATTAAATCTTACTTAGTATAATAACTTTCAACCTAGTGTACCATGTATGCAACTGTACTAATTGATTTATAAGTCAATCGCTGTCTTTTAATGTTAGTTTTGATAACCAACTGTTGTAGCAGTCATCAGTTGCTATAGTGATATGATACTGCTCTGTGTGTGTATTATATTTAGCTGTGTGTGCTTATGCTAATATGCTCCTGCAGTACGTGCTAACATACAGCTAGCAAAACGTTACACATCAGTTCCGATACAATTAATAACTATTTTATAGTGTTTGAAGAACTTGTAATGCCATTTTGATAGACATTCATCAAAGAAATAAGCATTCCTTAAAGCATTTTTAAAAAATGCATATGCATTACTCTAATTATCATAAACTATGGAAAAATATTGGCAAAATTTTAGTTTTACACATCTAGATAAAAAAATAAGAAATAGAAACTATTTCTCACAGGAGATTACCATTTTCTCGACGAATGCTTTGTTATTAGACAAGTTCAAAGGTTGTAGGTCGCATCCGATGAAATGCTCTTTCTTTTGTGTATACATTATAAAGACAATAAAGCGCCCTCTCTAATGAGATTAGTTTTTCTCTTTCGCATCTTGCACACTGCGATCGATCGAGTAGGCCTGAGGTATGTTTTTGTTTATTGTTAAAATCTCGGTCAGAATCATTTTTTTAAACAAATTTGAAATAATTCCAATTACATATTATATTTCACATGTGTCAATACTAGCAACATAAAATATCATGTCAACCGTGATTGAGGTAAGTCTAGGCCTAGCCTAGCAGTGTTGAGAGGCTAATGCTTCTAGCGCCTACTATATTTCTTTCACAGACCTATGGCAAAATCAAGCATAAAAAAATTATCCGCATTTATTTTTTAAGTGGTACACAAAAAATCAAACTTGTTTTACATTTTTACATATAATATAACAATCAGATTTTCCTTAACTGAAATTTTGCCAGGAATGGGGCTTTAAATGTTCATCCCTTATTTTATTATTAGGGTCCACTGACCCAAGGAATTCCTTAATTTTTCAAATTTAATTTTGAATTTGAAATAGCTTCTTCAGGTTCTAAGCAACCTTGTTTTACGAAAGTAATTTTTCAACCACTTGTCAACAAATGATGATTGTTCCTTTCTTTCCGCTGGTGTAGGGCACGTCGTAGTGCTAGGTGTAAAAACACTAGCCTAGCAATGATGAATAAATTAGGTGTTTTTTTTTGCACACGAACTTAAAAAAATCAAGCACTACTTGAAAAAATATTGAACTGTGGGGGATAGACAAATAACACTGGGAGTTGCAGTGATGATGTCATGATTGACTTATAATATAATTAAGACAACCTTATGATTATAAAAAGATAGATTTAGTAGTGTGTATATGGTAAAACTGCAAAGAAACATAATATTAGTAACAGTAGGGACTGACCATCAGTTGACAAGTGAAGTGTTTCTCTAGATCCTTTATTTTCAAACACATCCCACAATTTAACTGTTTTATCCCATGAAGCCGTTGCTAATAGAGCAGTAACAGGACTAAAATGAATGCATGCAACTGGCCCTTCATGGCCTGCCAACACCTACAAAAATAACAGTTTTACAATAAAATCATCATGTTCATAGAGAAATATTATAGCACAAACATTACTGTTGCTATATTACTAAAAAGAAGATTACTATTAGTATCATAAATGCTGCAGTCAACATCAACTAATATCATCCTCCTCTATCATCATTT
>NW_022684168.1:0-653 GCF_011630105.1 Anneissia japonica | reverse complement strand
TTGAATGACCAGCTAAATTGAAATGTTCGGCTACTGGTTGATCAAGCTTAGATGTTCTGATAGCAGATCTGTGTTGTGTCATTCTCATACGGAGAGTGTTTTTTGTTTCTCCGACATATTGTTTGCCACAAATATTACAATATATGAGATAAATGACATTTTTGGTGAGGCAATTAATTGATTGCCTTATCCGAAATATGTGGTTTGTTTGGTTGCTCTTGAATGATTGTGTAGAATCAAGCAAGGAGTATGTTTTGCATGATGAACCACAAAGATGACTACCCAAATTATGGTTGTCGCAAGAGTAAATTTGTCTCTTGAATTTAGATCGTACTAATATATCACGAGGGTTAGGTGGTCTGCGATAGGCTATGAACGGTGTATCCGGAAAAACAGACCTAAGACGTTCTGTGGTCTGTAGAATGGGCATATGTTTCTGAATTATAGCCCTTAGTGGTGGTAACCTAGGGTGATATGTAGTGACCAGTGGCACACTGGTCGATCGCTGGCGTGGTTTGTACGTCAGTGTTTGAGCACGAGGTATGTCCTTTGCTTTTTTTTACAGCATTTTCGATGGGTCCTCGATGGTAATTTCTATTCCGGAGATGTCCGGATAGCTCTTCTGTGCGATTCTGAAAATCTAAATCCGAAGA
>NW_022684167.1:0-802 GCF_011630105.1 Anneissia japonica | reverse complement strand
AGCAATATTGTCAATTGCAAATACAAATAGTGGTAAATGAAATCAAAATTTCTTAATGTCCCTTTAATGTAACTATACAATTCAATTTCTCCAGCTCCTTGGAAAGTAAGAATATTCCATCATTTTGATCACATTGGGAATATCACACATTTAACGTTTTTACAGATTATGAATATCCTCAAATTGATAGGGTCCATGCATGAGTGTATCAATGGGAATCGTCAATAGTTTCACCATGAATCATAGTAACAGAAGTACGAATGCCTTTTTCCCTCATACTTTTCACAAAGGTTATTAAGAAAGTATTCAATCGCCTCCTTTTTTTCACATCTACAGTAGTTGCATCCTCGCACTTCAGAATTCTGCAAACTGGTCCTGGGAAAAAAAAAGAAGAAAGGTCTAAAAATAATAGCATTTAAGATTTACTCACTTAGATTTATCAAATAAAAAAAAAAAAAACATGCAACACAAATAAAATTTTGAAAATTAGTGTTTTCATTGACTCTGGTTTTTGTGCAAATTTACTTTAGGTCTGAACTATTGATATAGGTGACATGTCTCCTAACAATTTTGGGATTACGCACAATCAGCACAGCACAATTATGACAAATTATTACATTTATTACGCATCAGAAGTGTGAAGTGAATGTGAATAAGAAGATCTAATTTTTACTGGGCTTCAGCGTTTGATTTACCCAGTATCGCATCGCAAAATGTGACATGTTTTACGCTAATTACGAAGCACTTCTACAATTGCATCACAGATAAATGCAACGCAATTATTTGCCTAGAAATAACCACT
>NW_022684166.1:0-2151 GCF_011630105.1 Anneissia japonica | reverse complement strand
ATGTCAAATTCACTCTGCACATGTTTTTTTCTAAGTACTAAACAAACTATTATTTCTTGATTTGGAGCATTAATAATTCAATTTCAGTCTAGTGAAAACCCATTTAAAAAGCATCTGTTTTTTTCCATTTTTGAAGGAACATTTTTAAAATTTTAACAGGCTCACATACAGAAATATCAATAAACCTTTATGACGTAGTTTTAAACGAATCGTATTTGAGCTTATTCAAGAAATGCAGCATTCATGGTTTAATGATTTTGAAACAACGGATTTGATTGTTTGAATCAAACAGCGTGCCCAAATTTTTCCACTGCTGTACACAGCACTTTGTATCGAACACGCTGTAAAACTGAGTAAGCACGAGCGATGTTTACGAAAGATTACTGTTGAATCTTGTAAAATTCTGTAAAATTCTTGATCATATAATTATGATTATACTGAATTTACAAAGAGAAGGCCCATTATTCAAATTTGGTGTCATGTCTATAATTAATTTTTAGTTGATAATCACTGGACTTTCCGAACACGTCTATGCCTAGACCCATGCCTGATTATTTTTCTCCGTACTGTAGTACTAGGGCCCGGGGCCAACTTTATTTTTTAGGCTGATTTCTCGCCAGATTTCTTAGGCCCTGGTTAATTAGTTATTACAGATTGAACTTTTAGTTGACAAACATTTTTTCTATGAACATTGGACATTAATTTATGTTTCATTAACTTTCATTTGTTCATATTTCTTTCAGGACAAATGGATTAGAATGGATCTGTTAATCCCAAATTACAATTTTATTAAATGTGAATGAACGTGAATAAAATAGGCCTACATGTAGTGGTTCTGTACATTTGTCCAATTTACTATACAGTGAATATTAATTACAGTAGGAATAAATGAGTATGGTTCCCATTAAAATTATTATTCTTCGTAGACTTTGTGACACATCAATCATATTTAAAATTAGTACAAATAAATAAGACGACACACGCATTTCTTTATTGTATTAATAATTGTGGTGATTCCCCTAATAATATATAAAAGAAGAGTATATTATATATGTTGTAAAATAAAATCAATAAATTCAGGCTTCAAAAAACGATCGCCTTGGCCTACACGAACTCTGTACTACTTCTTTCCATATCTTCAACACACTGCCCACTGCCGTTGTGAAGGGCCGTCGTGTCACGTGCTGCTAATTTGCATATAAAATCGTGAAGAAACACCTCTTATTTTATTCAAATAAAACAATATTTCGTCAATAAAATTAGTTTATTCACATTATATTTTAAATAAAGATTCAATAAATATACATATTTGTATTCTGATGGCATTAAATATACAATTAATTAACACCTAATATATGACAATGTGTACAGCCACTGATAGAGGGCGCTATTTGTTTACCTTGTCCGTGGCCAAAATCACTATATTTCCCCCATCTTTCTGGGGCCATAACTCTGGAAGTAAACATCAAAAAATTGTAATTTTT
This sequence comes from Anneissia japonica, assembly GCF_011630105.1. NCBI lineage: Eukaryota > Metazoa > Echinodermata > Crinoidea > Comatulida > Comatulidae > Anneissia > Anneissia japonica. The sequence goes on along the minus strand of NW_022684166.1, from coordinate 667 downwards.
GTTTTTATTAAATATTGAAAGTAAATAATATCCACCTGTAAAAAAATTAGTTTGCAAGTCGATTGCTTGAATTCTTATCGAAAACCCTATTATTATAGCGATATTATGCACCTTTTTATAGTTAATATTATTTTCATTAATGCAGTTGTTATTATTGTTAGGTGGAGGATTGTAAATGGAAAAGGAAAAACAAAGGCAACGATTCAAAATTACATTTTAATTTTGCCATGATCGGCTCTGCATTCAAATATCTTTGGGTAATTATTTGTAAATACACAGAAAATTGGGGCACAGTTGTCATTGAAATGTGGCCGAGTTAACTTCTTGAGCCCGAGTTGACTTAGGGCCAAGCTGACATGGGTCATGGGGCAGAGTTGACTTTGGGCCCCGTTCCATATGTTTTGGATGAGCAAAAAGCACAAACTGCGCACAACAGTATTCTTAGGGTAGGCCTACACAGAATCAAGGTGGGTACTAGGTCCTACTACTACAGCCTCAAACCAGCCTACTCCGCCTAGGCTCTCGCCTAGTTTTCTTAGGATAAGCCTAGTTGGCCTATTCTCCGATCCGACTTGACCCCGCGTATTAGAATTTTAAGTACACGCAAGACAACTGCAGGACAAATTCCCGCGGTACGAGAGCACACTGCTATTCTTTACAACGTGTT
>NW_022684165.1:763-1033 GCF_011630105.1 Anneissia japonica | reverse complement strand
AAAAGTACTCGAAATATAACGGAAAGTCAAAAATTTGCACTAAGTTCTCAACTCGGCGAGATAAGTACTTTTGTGCAAAAAGTGACAATGTTAAAAAGTTGAGTCAAAATTTAATTTTTTTTTTGTTAGGCAATGTGAAATAGCCTGTAACAAACACTATTCCAATGAAAGTTTGAAGTTTTTCTGAAAAGTTCTCGAAATATGGCGGAAAGTGAAAAATTTGCACTAAGTGCTCAACTCGGCGAGATAAGCACTTTTGTGCAAAAAGTG
>NW_022684165.1:360-617 GCF_011630105.1 Anneissia japonica | reverse complement strand
GAGATAAGCACTTTTGTGCAAAAAGTGACAATGTTAAAAAGTTGAGTCAAAATGTAATTTTTTTTGTTAGGCAAAGTGAGATAGGCTGAAACAAACACAATTCCATTGAAAGTTTGAAGTTTTTGGAAGAAGCACTCGAAATATGGCGGAAAGTCAAAAATTTGCACTAAGTGCTCAACTCGGCGAGATAAGCACTTTTCTGCAAAAAGTGACAATGTTAAAAAGTTGAGTCAAAATACAATTTTTTTTGGTTAGGC
>NW_022684165.1:0-277 GCF_011630105.1 Anneissia japonica | reverse complement strand
TATTTCGGAAAGTCAAAAATTTGCACTAAGATCTCAACTCGGCGAGATAAGCACTTTTGTGCAAAAAGTGACAATGTTAAAAAGTTGAGTCAAAATACAATTTTTTTTTTGTTAGGTAAAGTGAGATAGCCTGAAAGAAACACTATTCCATTGAAAGTTTGAAGTTTTTCGGAAAAGTACTCGGAATATGGCGGAAAGTCAAAAATTTGCACAAAGTGCTCAACTCGGCAAGATAAGCACTTTTGTGCAAAAAGTGACAATGTTAAAAAGTTGAGTC
>NW_022684164.1:0-597 GCF_011630105.1 Anneissia japonica | reverse complement strand
GAAACTTACTCAAAATATTCGTTAATTATCGAAAAAGAATCTTGCGTTTAGAAAAACTACAATTCCAATCACCATAGCAACAGTTGCTATGCAAATTTAAATTTCCTATTTATTCATGAAATTTAAGTATACAGGAAGCCTAAAGTTTATTAAAATCTTTATTTTCATAGGTTTTATGAATATGTTTAACATCTGAATTATCTATTATTATCATAGAAAAGGATTATGTAAAAAAATGCTGAAACTTTGATATAATTGCACAGCAATACTCTTTTTATCGTCCATAGCAACGAAGCAAAATCAGCAGAATTGCTGTACATTTGTCATTGACTAAGCAAAAATCATGAGATACAATATTTTTATATAATAAACATCTCTTAATAAACAAAGTTAACACTTTGATGTATAAAATACAAGGTCATCACCATAGCAACTGTTGCTATGCAAATTTAAATTTCCTATTTTTTTCATGAAATTTAAGTATAAGGGATGCTTAAAGCTTACCGTATTGAAATCATCATTGTCATAGGTTTATGAATATTTTTGTATTTAGGTTATGTATGAGCAATATTTAAAAAAAAAAAAAAAACAATCAAA
>NW_022684163.1:0-925 GCF_011630105.1 Anneissia japonica | reverse complement strand
GTGAGTGGTTTTAATGCTGCATAACTTTCCAATAACAGGATACAGAAAGCGAGCTCCGTAGTGTATATAAATTATCATAATAATAAGTGTGACGCAAGTAACTGACCGTGTAATATAACAAATTCTAATGTAAATTGTGTGTACTGTTATGCTATTGAAAAGCATTGATTGAATGTTAGTCAAATATGTAGGTGGACTTAAATGCGGGGAAACAAGAGGCATAGACAAGGTGATGTACTGAGGGTAATTTTCGTCAGATAAAGAACGTATTGTACATTGGTTGGTTTCGCCCTAAAGCTAAGTATACACTGCCTAAACAATAATGACCTTAACAATGAAGACAATACGTCAGCGGTGCCAATATAAAAGAAGCAAGCAAGTACAATTTTCAAAATCACTAAATCCAGTCGTCATCATATGTAAAGTAAAAAATAAAACGGCCAACATATTACACACTTTGATCTACGGTGCTTACAGCCAGGTCACTCTTCGGTCACCATAACCCAATGATACTTTTAGTCCCACAATGTGTTCCCTCTTCGATTTAACTGACGAATGAGAGGGAAATATTCATCAAGGCACAATATTATGAATAATTTCACCATTTGGAACGATATGTCACGAAATTTTACCAATAATTCTAGTTGCGAGTTATAAGTTTCAAGAGATTCTAATTTCTTGGCAAGATCCCAAAAAAATCGATTCCAATTGGAAGATTCTTATTAATCGGCTAGATAAATAGGCATAGGCCTACTGTTAACAGGAAAGATGTAGGCTTAGGCTACATGTGCATATATACACATCACGTATGCCCAGATATACAGAGCGGCAAGCACACATAACTTAATTGCATTTGACTAAATTGAAAGATTTACACCCGATTTCCGACACGACAAACTGCACTACTGGTATGAAATAGCAGGAG
>NW_022684162.1:0-1481 GCF_011630105.1 Anneissia japonica | reverse complement strand
ATTTGCTCCAAAGCTTTTCTTTCTACTATAACAAAAAATTGTGAAGGATCAAGGAGGGACCCTATGACTAGAACATATGGCTGGCTGTTTTTCACTTCCTCCAGGTACTTTGGCATATTTGTCCCAATCTAGAAATAACAAGAAACATATTAATAAATGTAATATCACATACAAAATCATTTACAGGAGCAGGGCTCCCTTGTGTTTTGTACAGGAGCAGAGGCAATCATTGAAACTTGGAGATGAGTATGTTTACGCATTTTTGTGGGACTAGAATAGCTTTTACATTTCTGAGACAATGGACAATGGGGATTTTGTGTATGGATTGCCATAAAGATGATGATAGTGAATGATCTTGAAACTTTAAATATCTGGTATATATGTAATAAGCCCAGTCAGTTCTCGAACCTGGAATCCATGGATTGCAAGCCAAAACCTATCACCGCTAGGCTAAAGGGACATCACTATTAGCCCGGGAGCTAATAGGACTGCTTATTCACACTACCTACATATATACAGTAATACATACACACAGACACATATCTGTTTAATTTCTTTGGTTAACTGAATATTCACATACAAATTATAACTCAAACTTACTGGTTTAATGTCAATGAAGGAGGCTAAAGACTCGTCAATGCTTGCTCTCTTTTTCCCCTTTCTGCCGGCTGGCAATATGCAAGGGAGAACACCAAGGGAAGCACTTATCTTCTTACTATCTGAAGCTACATTTAATTTTATGAAAAAAAAAACAACAGTTTAAAAACATTTAAAAATGCTCCTAATGTGGTTTAAAAATGCTCCTAATGTGGTTATACCTTAAGTCAGATTAGCATCACTTTGAGATCAGTTGAAGGAAAATTGTGTGTGAACGTGTTGCATGTTGTAATCAGCATTGTTGATTACTCCCAATTACCACATAATCTGAATACAACTGATTCCACAAGCTTGGCTACAGGTCTATTTATTAAACTGGTGATCTAGTGTTTTTTTTTATAGAAAAAGTAACAGTAAGTATGTTACCACAGAATACTATTGGTAGAGAGCAGGAATAACACTGACATAATTTGCATTATTACAGATTGCAATAGGATGCTTTTCTGAAGTTATAGGTCTTTCAGATGGAGCATAAAGCAGTTGGTGCTATATTTAACATTTTTAGTTAGTAGGGGACTGCCTAATAAATTCAAACCAGAAAGACTCCCATTGTTGGGCTATCAATTGTGTGTCAATAACACAATAAATCAAATAATTTAATATCGATAATTTTCTATCCTTGTACAATGATAACTTTCCAATTATTATTTCAAAACTGTACTTACACAATGATGATACACTAATATTCAAGTAAGATTCCCACTTTGATTGTAGACTAGCATACTTCAGCACACTTTCAGCATAACCTGGGGTCCACAACATACAAAGGTTATCAGCAACCTTCGGGAAAAGGACAAGAAAATCCAATTCAACCTGAACAATAG
>NW_022684161.1:0-697 GCF_011630105.1 Anneissia japonica | reverse complement strand
GCTACGCCGCTGAAGACCACCTCCAATTAAAAACCACATTTTCGCGACGGCCCCCGTTGAATAGCTATCTTTTATCATTAGCTGTTCCATTCAATTAAAGATTCCCTCTATTTATAAACCATGGGTTTGGTGGACACAATCGATAATTTCCCCTCCATGTACAGACCACTATAAAATAGTGTTATATTTTAATGGGAAGACAGGTTGATGTCTGGCTACCAAGAAATGTTTATTTAAGAATAAAATAAGAACATGCAGTTACTGTACAACCATTTTAAAGCATTTAATGTATTATTTTTCAATTTCCCTCTAAATACAGAAATCTAAAGACCACATTTAGTGCCAATGAGTCCCGAGTCTCCTGTAGAGTTCCGGAATGGGGTCTCCTGGAAATTGGCATGAAGAACGCATTCTGGTCCGCAAGCAAACACGTGCAAATCGGAAATTGGCATGAAGAACGCATTCTGGTCCGCAAGCAAACACGTGCAAATCTTCCGAAATAAACAATCTCCCGCAAATTCATAATGATATTTGAATGCTTTTACAAGTTTTATACTGTATTATCAATAGTCTCCCAGCAGTTATAATAATGATTATTACCATGCACAGCAAAATAATGTCATAAGAAAACTCACTTAAACAGATCTCTCGGGTGTGGATTTTTTCATATTGGGACCCCTGTGTTGGGTGCCGGCTT
>NW_022684160.1:0-1647 GCF_011630105.1 Anneissia japonica | reverse complement strand
CGTTCTCCCAGTACACTAAATTAAACCTATGGCATTCCAAATTCTTCTAGATAAATCATTTGGCTCATTTATTGAGGCACGCCTCTAAAGTTTAGTTTTGGCCTTCCTGTTTACTTGTTTAGGCTGTTTATTCTAATCCCACCTAGCCTAGCCTATTGTTTCTAATCATGCTTGCATTATAAGACTGTCTCTTATACACATCTAGATGTGTATAAGAGACAGGACTAGTGTTGTCCGAAAGCTCTGGTTCTATTTCTGGCTGTTTACTTACGTTTACTTTTTAGCTGTTGCTTATCATTTTTGTATCTCTACTGAGATCCAGCCATTGTTTCCCACAGCATTGTTGTTTTCCAGTATTTTGCCTTTTAATCTATATATATATATATATTCCTTAATATTCAAAAAGCAATTATTGCAACTAACCATCACACCTGCTTCTACATTCTGGAAAAGAAAACAGACTATCAACATTATATGTGTACTGATTAAATTTTTGCACTGTTTACTGGAATTTATTTAACAATATTTGCAACACTTTCTAATTACACACATGTTGTCCAGAGTTAATAGGGGCGCTAACGATTAATGATAGGACTTACATTTTTAATAATAAAATGTCCTACCTATTCTTTATAAGAAAACAGATTGACAAAATTAAGACTTTTATTAGTATAGCATTTGCAGATCCAGTGGTAAAACGGGCACCACGCCCATGTCCGGCAGCAACCAAAATCAATAACCATGTGTGCAATTATTTAGATAAGGGTCCCCTTCAGACCACAATTACTTTAATGCCACTTGTATTTTGGATGTTCCACTGCTTAAGCGCAATCCTACAGGGAAATGGGGAAACAGTAAGGAAGCACTTTAGATCATAAGATTTTTTTTAAATCAATAGCTAAGAATTTTCTTTTAGATACATTCAAATATAAACCACAAATTGAACTGCAACTAACCTTCACAATTAGTAAACAAGTCTGAAATAATAAATAAAAACAAAACAAAAACACTTGAATGTTATCATCCGGTACATTAATTTATATCCATTAATTTACATAAGTAGTCCGTCCATCAGTTAGTCAGCCAATCAATCAATCAATCAGTCAATCAGCAGTTAGTATAGTAATATCAGCCAGACGATCGGTAGTCTGTCAAACAGTTCATTAGTCAATCAATCAATTGATCAATCAATTAACCAACCAACCAATCAATCAATCAATCAATTAATCAACCAATTAATCAATCAGTGAAATATTTTATTTTATTTATTATCAATCTAATAACCACCAAACATCACTGTTTTTTTCATTTTTTTTTTCTTATTTATTTTTTTTATGTAAGGCATATACTAATTATTTGTGGTTGCATCAGGGATATCGTCCTATGGTGGGCTACGAGGTCATTATTAAAATAGCAAGTGGCAAAACTAATTACACAAGGGCCACTATATGCTTTAGAAATTTGCTCCTTCGTAGTTTTATGTTATGGCATTTTTATAACTATCGACGTAGTGTAAATTACAGTGTGAAATACATATAAAACAAAATCCAAGAAGGAAATCTGGCGATTTATTCCATGAAATAATTTAGATTACCAAAAAAGATGATTATGTGACAACATATTTTAAAATGAGTACAGGTCGTTAAA
>NW_022684159.1:0-653 GCF_011630105.1 Anneissia japonica | reverse complement strand
TTTCTGTCATCTACGAAAAGAGAATGATTCTAAGTGTACTTAGCAACACGTTGCTTTATTATTTCAAGCATAAATGAGTAGTTCATTGGTCGAATTATTTTTTTTAATTTAATTTTATTTTTTGTGTTGTAAATTTTCCGCCAAGTGTATATACTATTATACAAGTTCATTGCTAATTTTATTAAAATAAGCCTAAAATCGAATGTTCATATTGCATACGAGGAACGACATTCAATCGCACACCGTTGGCAATTCAAACATGTTTGTGCAACATAATAATGTAAACGACATATATATACGACCGTCTTGGATAATGTATCGTGACATATCAAAATATAATCAAAGTGAAAAGCTGTCTGTTTAATTAAGTTTGTCGTCAATACGATGGTGGAATTTCGTAGGAAACATAATCCAATACGTCGGACACATTAAACGGCCGTTACTATAATTGAAAATTCCTGCAAACCACTAAAGGCAACAAAATACTTGCTATGAAGGTAAATGTAGACACTCGTAAACGCGTTGTAATGTCTTGTAGAGGAGTTGCACTTTCGTAGCATTGCCTAATGTGGTCGTGGTACATTCACCCATTAACGCACATGGAGGCATGACTTTTTAAAAGCCCTTAGTCGTACATGGTTCAAAGAGAGTAA
>NW_022684158.1:777-971 GCF_011630105.1 Anneissia japonica | reverse complement strand
TGGGTCGATGGATTCAGGTGCGGTTGGACGATGTAGTCGGGGAGGGAATGCAAAAGACGGGCACGACATCGGTTGCAAAACTGACAGGAAATTTTACGCTGGGCTCGTTCGACGGGTGTCTCAGAGGAATATCCGTCAACTCCAACGTTCCCGTTCTGAGGTCGGTCGGCCGATGCTCCGACGACGGCAGAGAG
>NW_022684158.1:0-697 GCF_011630105.1 Anneissia japonica | reverse complement strand
GAGAACTGCACCGTTCTGCGCAACGCAGGAGATGGGGATTTCGTGCACGTCGACGTGGAGGACCTCGAGATGGTCGCACGATTTCGCGTGGGAGACGAAGAGTGGTCGGCGAGGAGTCCCGGGAAACTCGCAATTGGTAGCTGGCACAGCGTTGCGGTCTATAGGGTAGGACGGTCGATACTGGTACGGTTGGACGGAGTCGTCGGAGAAGAGATTCGAAATTTAGGCGAGGTGTCAGAAGCAGATATAACGGGAAACTTCTTTTTGGGTGCGTTCGTCGGATGTATAGGCAATCTGACCGTAAACTCGGAAAGCATATACTCCGTGGGTTGTCGAAGACATACGACTGCGAAACCCGCCGAGATCCCTAACCGCGACGACGAGAATCCGCAGGTGTCTACATACGACGACGACGATGGCAGCAGCGTCGGCATTGATGACGATGGCGAAAGACAGCTTGCTTTAGGCGCTCGAATCACATCGCGGACCTTCGGTGCTTACAAGTTCGAAAACTCGACGCACGGTCAGTTTCGCGTGCCCGACGACGTCCTGAACGACGACCGTAACGAGATGATTGTCTCTTTCGACATTTTCCTGCGGGAAGAACACGAAGTCGCCGGCGTACTGTACATCGTCGGATTTCCCGACTCCGTTGACGTCGAAATCGTCAAGGGATATCTGAACGTGAGATTCGAAG
>NW_022684157.1:196-1062 GCF_011630105.1 Anneissia japonica | reverse complement strand
AGAAATACAATACAGTAATATACACATAATATTATTAATGATTTCAACAATAATAAATAAGCATAGTACTACTGTAATATGATGGTGATGATTACAACGATCGATGATAGTAAGGATGATTATAATGATAAGACAACAATGAGAATGATGATGACGATGACGAATAGGAAGAGGATGATGATGACGGATGGTGATAATACTGTAATGAGATGTGGCGCTGTTCATACGGTCGACACTGCTCGCTCGCTTTTCTCAAATTGAATTTGCTCTTTTTACCGTTTTCCGGTTTTGTTAGCTGATCATTAGGGACCCTCAATACACATAGTAAGACAAAACAAATGAGCATATTAAACTAATTAAATTACAGTAAAATAAATAACAACCTCTCAATACAAAATTTACATAAAGAAAAAAAACTTAATATAAAATTTAAAATAAAATTACAATTAAAGATGTAAATGAAAGAGTAATATTAAAAAACAATAGGCAAAGGGACATTAAAACAACAAAGGGAATAAAGTAGCCTAAATAAAATAATCAAATAAATTAAAAATAGATAATAGGCCAATGTATATGAGAACTATAAATCAAATCACTTTTAATTTAAAGAAAATAAATCAATTTAAATTAATAAATAAAACAGAAAATAAAAAATAAGGTAGAAATCAAAAAATGAATTCTCAGTGCAAAAGGCCAAAGAAACAGAATTACAGGAGAGAAAGAAGGAGGTAACTTTTGGGGGACGATTTAAAGGAGGAGTAAGTAGAAGCATAGCATTATATAACGGTACTAACAATGTAATTCATTCTAATATTAAAATATAATTTTGAAATAACAGAAATACAATACAGTAATATACACATAAT
>NW_022684157.1:0-183 GCF_011630105.1 Anneissia japonica | reverse complement strand
TGATTTCAAAAATAATAAATAAGCATAATACTACTATTAAAATAATAATACTTATATATATTCTATATGTGATTGCTTTGATGAGATTGTATTTTGTACAATAATAATAATAGTAATGATAATAATAATAATAATAATAATAATAATAATAATAATAATAATATAATAATCTTACAAAAATAA
>NW_022684156.1:0-684 GCF_011630105.1 Anneissia japonica | reverse complement strand
TCGTGAGAAGGACATTCTGCCACGGTGTACAGTTCTCCGGACGAAGAGTTTGCGGCGAGGTACATACCCGTCCTGCAAGAGAGCATCGCAATCCTGCCGTTGTTCAACGGTGGCGTTTGCAGGCGGTCGCAGTCCTTCGTCGTCGTATCCTCGGAGACGACGGCCGTCGTCGTCGACACGGAACCATCCTCGACGATGCACAGGTTGTGCTGATAGCGTCTTTGCAGATTTTTCAATCTGCATTCCACAGTTCGTTTCTTGCAACGTCCGTCGGTATCGTCGTCGCCTTCGTCGGACCAACTATCTTCCGATTCGGTTATCGACTATTCTTCGGTTGGCGCCACCTCCGTAGGCATCGCGTAGTTTGCGTCGACCGAGACGTCGGTGGCGATATCCGTAAGGTGTGCAGGTTGCGAGAGCGAACAGTTGCTACACGACCAAGTAGTTTCTCCATCCGTGGGAAACGAGCAGTACGCGCACGTCCACTCTCCTTCGACGGCCGTCGTAAACCCGAGCAAGCACACGACCAGCACGTTCCTCAGCATCTCAGTTCTCCGAATCCTATTTTGTTGTGGTCGATCTCGATTCGCGAAAGCACACTTATACTTCTAAACGCTATCCAACACCGGCTCCTTCGCGACGCCGTAGCGCACCGGCGTCGTCCTGCAATGGTTCCGTTTGGAG
>NW_022684155.1:0-844 GCF_011630105.1 Anneissia japonica | reverse complement strand
TGTATTTGATTCTTTTAAATTGGTACTGCATCTTGGATGCTTACATGATAATAGTGGAGTGCACTATAAATACATTTATTATCATCAGTATAATGTTATAATTATATTGTTATTGTTTTTTGTTCAGTTATATAATCTTCCATTTTAATTTACACTGCAAGCGTAAATAACAATTACAGATCAACAGATGGTGGAGCTCTTTCCTTTTGTACAAGGAAACATAAATCGATTTTGCTGTAGATTGTACATTCATGATTGATAATATTAGTTTGGTCTTTAATCTAGTTTAAAATGATCATGGTTTACTCTCTGCAGCAACAACATCTCTAGTTCACTTCCTCTGCTGTCAAATCCTTCAAAGCAGCACCATGGATTCTTTCTTTGTATGCCTCCATTAAACTTTTCATGTTCTAGTCCTTAAAGTCTTCACAGGCTTTAAATTTCTGCAGAACGTAACTTCATTCAAAACTTCATTGATCTAAGCTACTATATTCTCACTCAGCCAATTTTGAACAGATTCTTTGAGAAATTCTGGTTCGTTTACCCCATGCATCTTTTACAAAATACAAAATACATATAGACAAAAATTTATTGCAAATTTCATCAAACTGTACAGTTCCAAAATCAAATTGAAGTTTAATACATTTAGTACATTTACTGATATCCCTCTGGATAGCTTGTCAGCAGGGTTGAGACATCCTGAAACATGAATCCACCCTGCCTTCAATAGGTTGATTGTTATTGTCAGTGTTAGGCCTAGTTCAGACTAAACCCGGTTAGTTGAGCCAGGTTTATCCACCTGCCAGTCTGAACTAGGTGGCTTATCTCAAGCCGGGCTGTGTTC
>NW_022684154.1:36833-54886 GCF_011630105.1 Anneissia japonica | reverse complement strand
GGTAAAACAACATTTACATGTAGAGATGGATACACATTAGTTGGTGTCACAAGTACTTTGTGCCTAGATGGACAGTACCAGGATCAATTTCCAGTATGCTACGGTAGGTAATTATGTGTTTTTGTTTTGTGTTTTTAAGATCCTTTTAATTTCCTGTTATTTTTGGTCTGCGCGAAGCACTGACCCAGAGCCTCACTGTTGTTCTTGTTCTTGTTCTTGTCAGGGGCGGCACCAGGAATTCCCTGACGAGGGGTCCAAGCTCCCTGACAAGTGGGTCCAAGCCCCCCAACACCCCCCCGTCGGGGAAGCCTGCTATGGTATTCTTTATTTAAAAAGCATAATTTGATGGCAAACCATGCAAGTTAAGAGGCCCCCTGTAGGGGGTACTAACCACATGTCGGAGGCACCAGTCCCCTGTCGGGGAAGATCTGGTGCTACCATGGCAACTCTTACAATCGCGATAGTATATAACACCTTGCACATACGGTAAACTGCTTGCACTAAATAGTTTTTAATCCTTGAAATTTGACAGCTTAGAAAGCATACCTAAATTGTACTTTTGGTGGTGAAGATTTCATTTTTCCCCGACGTCATTGCTCGAAATTTCCCGACAAGGGGTCCAAGCAAGGGGTCCAGAGGTCCCCGACATGGGGTCCTTTGCCCTCCTGGATCCCCCCGCTAGCGTCGCCCCTGGTTCTTGTTACAACTTAAAAACTTCAAAAGTGTCCATCGTCGCCAGTTTTGAATGGACGTGCATGAAACAGGGGTGGCACCAGTGGGGGGGCCGGGGGCCAGGGCCCCCCTGTTGTGGAGAGTTCCAACATTTGTTTATTGCCCTTTTTTCAAGTTGGACCCCAGGGTTTCCCGTACACCTTCAAAACAAAACAGGGGTTTCAAACTGAAAGCATCCAGCCTCCCCAGTTTTGAACGGACGTGAATGAAATTCTGTACACATAAACTAGAGGTGATTTCCAACATTAGTCTATCGCCTCTTTTTTTTAGGTTGGAACCCAGGGTTCCCCCTACACCTAAAAATACAATACGGGGGTTTCAGCAATGACTGTACGTAACTGATATTTCCCTCTAATAGTGTAGCATCGCATGAATGGCGTGGTCAGTTAAGAATGTGTTCTAGAGAAAAGGTCAAACAGTTCTCATCCATGTTCATTAAAAAAGAAATTTAACACCGAGGCGCGATTCAAACTCGCAACTTTCGGTTCCCTACTACACATTGTTAATCGACTACTCCATCTATACTGTAGTAAGAATATAGGTCAAGTTGCATGGATGGCGTGGTCGGTTAAGTATGTGTTGTAAGGAACTTAATTTCGTGAGTTTGAATTGCGTACTTAGCAAGTTCGAATTGCGTATTTGTTTATTTTTTTATTTTGTCAAACAATTCTCATTCATGTTCATTAAAAAAGAAAATTAACACCGAGGCGCGATTCGAACTCGTGACCTTCGGTTAAGGATGTCTTCTAAAGAACTTAAGGTTGTCAGTTCAAAACACGTCTTGTATTCAAATTTTTTTTTCCAATTTTAAGAAATTTTATTCTTTTTTTCAATTTTATGTGTTTTAATTTTGAACAAATGTTCATTCTAAATAATGTTTTTTTTCTTGTACAAATAAACATTCTAATAATTTAAAATTACTGTATGTTATTGGCATTACCACTAATAGGGCACGTTGCATGAATTGCGTGGTCGGTTAAGGATGTGTTCTAAAGAACTTAAGGTCGTGAGTTTGAAAGGCGTCTTGGTATTCATTTTGTTTTTTTTCCTATTTATTTTTATTTTGTTTAAATGACCATTCTAAGTTGTATTTTTTTTTGTACAAATAAAGATTCTAATTATTTTAAAATTTCTATCTTTGTAGCTTGTTGTAAAACTTGAACAAATTTTCTTTTAGCTAACTGTAAGGCATCAATTAGTATAGTCAATGGTCAGTACACTGGAAGTTTTAATCATGGAGGGTCCATCATTTTCACATGTGATGTTGGTTACACGTTGGTAGGAGAATCAACGATTACATGCGACAATGGTCAATATAGTTCGTCATACGCAGAATGCAAAGGTAAATTATCTCTTCCTTTGGCAAAGGAATTTCAAAATCTTGATGATGATAAAAATTAAAATTATACTAATATTTCTAAACAAAACAATAGATTAAATTTTAATGAAGTTGAATGCCAATACATTTATGAGCAAATAAATAAACTTTCCTTTAAAAAAGCCACTGGTGAGGATGAAATCCCTGCTAAATTAATAAAACTTGCAATTAATTCAATTACAGCTCCTATAACTTACCTAATAAGTATGTCATTAAAAACTGAAACTTTCCCTAACTTTTTCAAAATGGTGGTTGCAAAGAGTCATGCAATTATCGTCCAGTGTCAATTTTGCCCATTTTATCTAAAACACGATTTTTTTGATCAGATATATCCTTTCATTGACCCTCTAATTTATGAACAACAATCATGATTTCTACCAAATTTCTCAACTACTTCCGCTCCGTTAAACATTACTGAAGACTGGATTGATGCGATTGATAAAGGTAATCTTATAGGATTATTAATGTTAGATCTTAAAAAAGCTTTTGACACTGTTGATCATGATCGTTTAATTAATAAGCTAAACAACTTTAATCTTAATCCACATGTAATAAAATGGTTTAACAATTATCTGCAAAACCGAACACATGTAACTAAAATAAACGAAGTGACTTCTGAACGCTGCCGTAGCAATCGCAGGATACCACAAGGTTAAATTCTTTGACCATTAATATTTATACTTTACATAAACGACCTCCCAAACTGTGTTTCTAATTTAATACAAGTATTTATGCAGATGATACAGTAATCCATTGTGTTGCCAAAAATGTTAATGATATAGCAAATAAATTTAATTCTGATCTAATAAATGTTAAAAACCGGCTAATAAAAAATAAACTATCTTTAAATGTCAACAAAACTGAATATATGATTATAGGTACTCATCAAAAATTTGCAAAAATAAATTACTCAAATCTAAATATAAACATCAGTGGTATAAACATAAAGAGTGTTGATCACTGTAAACACTTTAGGGGTAATCATAGATAAAATCAAACTTGATAATGTAATAAAAAAAATCCTTCCTGGATTATACTACCTTAGCAAAAGTAATTATATCTTGTCCGAAAACATACAGTCAACAATGTAATTTTACTTATTGCAATGTTGTGTGGGGACGATTTAATCAAACTCTACAAAATAAAATTCAAATATTACAAAATAGGGCTGCTAAAATTATTTCAAAAAGGTCTCAGGATATGATTCAAATTCAGAAGCACTTAAACTGGAATAGTTTAAATACCAAACTGTATCAAGATGAAGCTGTAACCATTTTTAAAATAATGAATTCTCAAATGCCAACTTATTTAAACATACATTTAAACACATTTCAAGAGCACAATAAAACATATATGACCAGGTCTAATGATTTACTTGAGGTACCCAAACCAAGTACTGAATATAAGAAAAGAAGTTTTTCCTATCAGGGAGCCATTGTCTGGAATAACCTAAACCTCAATATGAGAATGGCCCCAAATGTTTATACTTTAAAAAAAATATTAACAAATAATTGAAATTTCTTGCATAAGATAATATATATATTTTTGGTTTCTTTTTACTTCTTTATTTCTTTTTTGCTTTTTAACAAAAAAAAAATGTTAAGTCTTTCTTTTGTCTTGTAATTGTTTTTGTAATTTACATTTTGTTAATATTTACTTTTAAAACGGCCTTGTTAAAAACATTTGATTTGTGATCAAGTTTTTCGTTTACAAATAAAGTAATTATTATTATTATTACCCTCTAGTATGTTGAACATAGCGATTAGATTAAATAAAATAGAACAATTATTCATGACCACTAAAAGAAGATTGGCCTAATTACAGACGGAAATACACAAAAATTCCACAAAAATGTATTACTGGGCCTATAAACCTCTACGTAAATAGGTTACCATATTTCTTCTAGCTAGACAACTCAAGACTTTCATAGTTTACTGATAAATTATTGTTAAAACTAAAAGTAACGTGACCCAAAATATTGATATTTGTCCGGCTTGTTTGGAATGAACAGCTGTTAGTTGACCTGCTCGCTTCGGTCGCTTACCCTCTAGTATTTTAAATTCTAATATTAATATTAATGCGCTCCTTAAAATTTTTAATGAAAGACCACGTTTTCTTGAAACATTCAATAGACAAATTCTATAATCGCTTGAAAATTTTAAATATCAGATCTTATATTTGACCATTCAGCTAACTGCGAGTGTGCTCCATTTGTGCTTAATGTTGATGTAAATTCAGGTCTTTTCCCATGGAGATAAAACTAAATTTACGTGTACAGATGGTTACACAATCGTCTTGGTGTGAAAATTCTCAAGAAATTACATTTTTATTACGTGAAATACCTAGGCCTGATGCAAAGTTTACAGTCCACATTTGCCAGTCATTGTGCTCGCGGGAATAAATGCACTGGCCAAACAAGTGACTTCATTAAAGAACAATAGAAACACAGTATGCCAGCTCTCCAGGCAATCTGCAGATTTGACCTGTACTGTTGATGGATAGTCAATAAACCAAAGAAAACGATTTGTTACTTAGGTTTTGGTGTTAGAACAACAGCTAACAGGAGATGTAATTTGCTCTTGTAATCAAAGTTAAATTAATTCTATATAGAAATTCCAGTCATTTTAAACACAAAACACGTAAAATCCTTGTACTTGTGTTGAGTCTGATGGTGTACGGTATAATGGTATTTGTAAAGCAAATATAATCAGGCTTCAGCGTGCACAAAACAAAATGTTGCAGTTTATTTTGGGTAAAGGTCCTATATATCATCTTACTTTTTCTGATTTTCATTTAGTAGTTTTTTTAAATGTCGAATATCATGTATTACAACTAAATCAAGTGTTTAATATATATTAAATAGCTCCTGATTATATGCTTAATGAGTTTAGAAAAATTTCCGATAGACACTCATATTTTACAAGGGGAAGCATCTCTGACTTTGAAATCAAGTTTCAACTTATATAACCAAAATTCCACTTATATTTCTACCACTTTGTGCTATAACAGTATAAATTTATAGAATATTTTATCCATACATATCAAGGCCATTGGTTTCATAAGTGTTTTTAAAACTAAAGTTAAAAAGTATTTTTATCAGCAACTGCAACTTGTTTGTGATTAAGATGCGTGGTATGTATTATACACACACACACACACACACATATATATATATATAAGATGTGTATAAGAGACAGCATCAGAACAGCACGAGACTGTCAAAATATATATGGGAACTGAAAGAAAGCAACACCCCCTTCACCATTAAATGGAACATAATAAAACGAGCACCCCCATATAACAATATCACTAAACGCTGCAACTTATGCCTAACAGAAAAGTATTACATCATCGCATCCGACCGTAACAAAACATTAAACAAACGATCAGAGTTGATCTCCACCTGTCGTCACCGCAACAAATACTTGCTCAAGAACTGTTAATTTCCACGCCCACTTTCTACAAACCTCACGCCCATCACTTATAATATACCTGTTCCTAATGAAAACATTTTCTCCCAGCTGTAAATTCCACAACACGTATATATATATATACCATCCTTTCTGTAGTCGAAAATAAAATCCTTACACGTATCGTTGTCTACCTACATTATATTTGCTCTACCAAGATTTTACAGTGGCATTGAGCACTGTTTCCCAAAAAAAAAAATTGAGAGATTTTTTCTTTATATTTATATATATTTATTTATATTTTTATTTATTTATTCATTATTTATTTAATTTTTTAATTTTCAATTTTTTATTTTATTTTCTTTTCATTTCTTTTCATTTTTCTTTATTTGTTTCTGGAGCCCTTTGGAAACAAACCTTCAGGTTTAAAGGGTTATCCTATGCTCCCTCTGACCTGCTTTCCTTTTCTGATGCATATAATTGTGTATTTCTTTTCTTCTATTCATGTTCTGTGGATTGTCTGATGTTTTTACCTTTTTGATGTTTTCCTATGTTTATTTTGAATGGTTTTGCTTTGTAAATTTTTTCTGTAATGTTTAAGTGAGCATGAAATAAAAACAAAGAAACAAATATTAAATACGTCGTTCCACAACTCAGTGGCCAACTATGGGCTGTACAAAATTCGATATTAAATGAACGCTTTTGACCTATCCACCATGCTTTTGCTTCAGGTGAATTTCTCCCCAACAAGTTGGTCTCTGCTTCAATACTACATTTGATGAGTATTTGTGTGAAACTCCCGAATTCATCAAAGAAATTTCTAACAAGCAAAAATAAGTTTGCGTGCCGGGAATCCAAAATATTGATAAAGGCATAGGAATAAAGCTTTTGTAAAGATACATCAAAGGAAGCCAGAGATAGTTCATGTTAGCTGGTTCGACCTGAAAGATGCCTTTGGACAGTTTCGTACCAACTCATAAACTTCTCCCTCAGTAGTTTCAATTTACACACAAATGTCCTACTCTGTATTCAGAATCTATACTTCACAATTTCTGGAACGATTTCCACAAAATACTGGTCATCATTTTCATCTTTTCAAAAAAGGCATCTTCAAGGGATGCCCATTGTCCCCTATCATATTCTTAATGTGTTTTGACTCTACAATTAATTTTCTGGAATTAGAAGCCATCCATAGATAACCTTGACTGTTCAAAAATTATTTCTATCCCATTTAAATATGATTTTGCCTAATAAGTAGGAATAAACACACCTATCAGTTGCTCACTGGCCTTTGTCATGGGAAGACCCTCTAATATTATTTTTGATTTAGAGAATCCCATCCATGAAGCGCTATATAAGAACGACACATTATTATTTTTTTGATCCATAGAAAGTAATCCACATAAATTCATAGAGTCAATCATTCAGAATCAGATGTATTCACATACTTTCATGATTTAACTAAGGAACAAATGTGTAGGATTGATAGCTCCCTCGTTCAGAACAAATATAAGATCAGGATGTTTGTGCAATACTTACTACCTAGCCTTAAGTTTCACCTGACCGTAAATGACATTGGTTACACTCATTTAGGACATTGATTTTATGGTTAATAGGTTTGTGAGAAAATGGTTTGGCCTCCCTCCATGTGCCACTCTTGGTTTTATCAAGATGACAAATGGACTTAACATTCTCTCCATTTCCTGAATGTATAAAAAATGCCATGCTATTGCCATTTGTCTACTCGTGTCAGAGGAGATCCCAATGTAAACCATTGTCTTGATACAAAGTTTGCAAGGGAAGCTTAATTACATGTCAGTCTGAAAACATCATAACCAATTTTATTTCATCTGATCAAAATCTGACTCAAAAGAAAGGAAAATTTTCTTAAACATGACATGAGAAATGAGGTTTAAAATGAGTGAACACCCATGTGAAGGACTCTTGACTCTTGGTCCAGGGATTCTACAAGCTTCTTTCCATATGGAAATCCCTAATTTACCATCTTCATACTGGATACTATAATTCTTGGTCAACGCTCTTGGGGACACCATATTTCATTTCATTTCATTTATTTCTGTCTCAGAACATATAAAAATACAGTGAATACATTAAAACAGTAAAACAAACCTAAAAAGAAAATTGGGTCATAAAAACATTAAAAGACAGAGACAAAACAAAAAGCGAACTGAATCTCTCTATTAATCACCATTGTTGGACTTGTGTAATCCCTTCATTTGCATATTTTAGCATTTTTTTTTTTTCAGTGTCAAAGTATTCTCGTTCATGAAGATGACCCAATAAAGGTTAAAAAGTCGAGTCATAACCTCCTTTTAACCGAAAGGTCCACTGATTAATCTCAGATAAGATAGTATAATACATACTCCAAGTATTGAAATGCACACCATTGTGTTGGGATTCAATATTTCGGCATTAATTATATCATCATCAGGAATCCTCCCTTTCTTTATTCAGAGTAATATTTGTTCTATGTTATCATTATCTCTCTTATAAACTTTTAAGAGATCTACTAAATGAATTTAAATTAATTAAAATGGTATCTCTAATATTATTTGGTTGTCTGTTTCATGCCCACGGAAATGATTAAAAACAGAATACTTACAGACATTAGTTCTAGTAAAGGAATGAGTAAAAGTAAGATTATCAGGGTGGTGAGTATTGATTTGAACAAACTTAAAAATCTTAAAAAAAGTGAATATTTCCCCCAGAGTCAATTAGCAACAAATATAATAAATAAATAACAAAAACGATCTTCAATAGAGCTAAGTCCAAAAAGTTTACAACGCTGTGTATAGGACAAACAATAGTAATTATATAGTTTGAGAATTAAAATAGGTTTTCTACAGTAGATAATCCTTCTGACAAACCCCAGAAGACGGGAAGCCTTGTTAGATACATTATCAATATGGAAATTCTCCTTTAAATCAGAAGTAAATGCAATACCAATATATTTCACTTGTTCAACATTAGAAATAGCATCGTTACCAATGTAAAAGCTTAAGGCATTTAATTTATGATATGTAGATACTGTATAGTTAAGTGAAGAGTATTGCATTTTTTGATGTTAAGAGGAAATTTATTATTCACACTCCACTTATTAACAGTGTTAAGGTAACTTTGCATAACAATTTCATCCTCTCAGGACCTCATAGTCCTGTAAATGATGGTGTTATCAGCATATTGAATAACAGTAGAAGATATGTAGTTGGCTAGTTCAAAAAGGTATACATTAAAAATAGTAGGTCCGATCCCTACGGAAGATTGAACAGGGCAGGCCCCGTGAAAACACACCTCTGACTACGCTCCATGAGAAACGAAGACAACCAGTCATGAACAAGGCCACATATCCCGTAAGAATGAAGTTTGTTAAGCAAAACCAATAGACTCGGTCAAAGGCTTTAGTGACATCTAGACCCTGAACATTTAGAGGGGAAGGGCAACGCAAATCCTGAGTAGATTACCAGTCATGTTAAACAGTAGCTAAGGCTGTTTAACATATGTATGTATACATATGAAGCATGTATATCAACGATGGGAAGAGAATACATTTATTATGACCTTTAAATGTTTAACAAGCACAGTCCCTGAGTACTTAAATAATTTTTATGAGCAAATCGACAATTATCACAGTCGAAAAACAAGAAGCAAATCTAAAAATACATTAGTTTTACCTAAATGGAACAATGAATTTGGGGAAAAAAACATTTAAATACCGCTCGGTTAAACTGTGGAACAATCTTCCCCTTGATACTCGCAGTTCAATAAATTCCTTAACTTCATTTTGCTTCTTGTGTATAAGAAGACTAAGGAAATGATCTTTCAAACGTAATAAACAGCATTTCCATGGACAAAATATTTTAATTTTTTAAATTATATTACTATTGAACTATGAAAATTTAAGTGTTTATATTAAAAAGTATTCATATTTTTCTAAACAACACCACTGAATTTCAAAATTTTTAAATTAACCTATTGTATATGAACTATAAATCTAGAGCTTGGACATCAGTTTTCGGCACACTTAGGTCATATCAGGGCAAATATCATAGAGATAACCCAATGGAAATTATAATTATAATTAACTTCTTTTTCCAAATAAACATACTGTAAACAATTCTTTGACTAGGACAGCTATCCATAGAATTGCCATATGTTGTTCTAACATTTGCCAATTTCCATTGTTTGAAGAGGCATAACATTTGCTATTTAAGGAAGTTTGATTACTTTTGGTATTGTTTAGTTCATTTAGTTTAGTATTAGCAAATCTATTCTTAGACAAATTATTATCAGGGGCGGATCTAGAGATGTCCAAAAGGGGGAGGGGAGCAGAAGAGGGGCCGAAAGTGGGGGCCGACCATGATAAGAATACCCTAGGGGGTTGGGGGGCATGCCCTCGCAAATTTTCTTCTCTAAATCCGCCAGTGATTATGGTTACATTGAAAGAAAAATTCTGAACAATATTTAGCATTCTCCTACATTAATATATTTCAATTTCTTTGTTATATTTTTATATAGCTAACTGTCAAAGTCCACCCCTTGTTATAAATGGCCTCTTCAATGGAACCATTATCCATGGCGGTGTCATACGTTATAAATGTTTTGAAGGTTATACACTTGATGGGAATGAGTACTTGAATTGCATTGACGGTTCCTACATAGAGCAGCCCCCTAGCTGCATTGGTAAGTATTTTTATGTCAAACAATATTTTGTTTAGAATGAACACGAAATGTCAAAACCAGTCTCCGGAGGAAAAAACAGTTATATAACTTATACACTGAAGGAGTGTTTGAAGAAGAGTCAATGACTGTTAAAAACTTTCTGCTTATATTTTCTAAATATGTCCTTATTTTATTTATTTTATTTCAAATAATAATAATAATAATATCTTGACTATAATTGCTTATAATCTTAGTTGACTATATATTATTTTTTATATAATATTTATATATTTTATCTACAGTTTTACTTCAAGTTGTATATGATTTTAATTTTAAATGAGACTTTCCTATTACAGTTGTTAGTTTGCATTGTTCTCTTGTTTTATTTTGCGTACCATAACATAATTAACAGCTTTATTTTAACATGAATGGTCTGGGACCGTGTATAACATACAGACATGCAAGTATGAAATTATCAACAATGATAAAGAAAAGCAATATGTACAGTAATTACAACATTGAAATCAATTAAATTTGTTTAGGTTAGTTGGGTTTTGTTGACTATACACAAGTGCATTTCACAAGACTGCTCTTCTATGAGATCTTTTAATTCTGTTCTTGGTAACGAATGTTAACATTATGAATATTATTTACCTTGAATTTACCTTGAAGACTAGGACTAGAGAACTTAGCTCATTTGTCCCTCAATTAATATTTGTGCAAACTCTTCTGTAACATACGGGCGAAACTTAAGATGGTGGTCAGACCAAAGATTAGCAATGCCCGATTTAAATTCAATGATTATTTTAGATTCAACTATATGATTTAGCGATTGATTCCAATCGTTCACTACTGTAACTGCATATGAAGATTTTCTAACATTTAGTTTAAATTTCGGCTTAGAGACCTTAAATTTGTGTCCTCTAATTTGGCTAAACTTCGACATTTTAAATAACTTATCAATATTAAGCCTATCTATATTTCTAAATAATTTGAATGTTTGTAATAAGTCAGTCCTTTTCCTTTTAAAAGCAAGTGTAGTTAATTCTAAGGCCCTTAGTCTCTCCTCATATGTCTTATTTCTTAGCTCTGGTACAAGTTTTGTAAGATCTCTGCTGGACCTTCTCTAAGCGATCTTTATCTTTCTGGTAAAGAGGAATCCATGCACTTCCACCATATTCAAGTTTAGGTCTAATCATAGATTTATATAAATAAAGATAACTCGAACCATCAAGAAATTTAAAAGATCGACATATCATCCCAAGCATCTTATTAGCAGGTACTTACAACCTTAGAAACATGAACACAAAAATTAAATTTACGATCAATTACAATTCCTAGATAGTTACTTCATTGACACTCTCAATGCTAACTCTGGAAGTACCCTCACCAATATAGTATTCAAACAACAAGTTTCGAGACCCAAAATGGAGTATTTTGCACTTTGTTAAATTGAACTGCCAATCTCTAAACCATTGATACATTGCATCCACATCATATTGAAAGAGAGCTCTATCAGAATCAGATTGAATAACTTTAAATAATTTAGTATCATCTGCGAAAAGTCTTAATATTGTTTAAAGGTTTGCATGGCGAAGTAATAATATAACGGGTATTATGTCGAAACCTATATCATATTCACAGAGTGAATGAATATTAAAGATACAATGGAAGTATGATGTGGTATTAGGTTTTATACATATACATTCAAATATAATAATAATAATAATAACAATAATAATAATAATAATAATAAATAAAAATATAAATAATAATAATGTTAATGTTATTTTCCCCTTAACATTGTTTTTTTAATTGTTCTCTAATTTCTCCATTGTCTAAGTTTCTCTTAAGATAGGTTTTAGTAACATACTATTAATAATAACTAGACTTTAATACTATGTCTGTTTGAATAACAGAACATAGGGCTTTTCCCCATTGCTTTAAAGTGAAATGAAGTTGAAATTGCAACAAAGAGAAAATTCCTTAAAAGTTATAAAGTAAACACGGAAATCCAATCAATTTTTAATGAAGTGGAAAAAAATAAAAAACAATGAAAACCAAGTTCACTGCGATGTTATTAGTGAGACCTGAAAAATGGCTGCAACAGTAATAGTGAGGTACATTGTGACTCATAACCATTGTGCGCTAAGTCAGGAAAACACCCAGTTTTCCGAAATGGAATTTTGTATATTGATGGAAGACCCTACCATGGCCCTATTAATGGAGCAAGTATCGAAGATGCCACAGCTTGCGGTCTAAACACTACCAGAAATACCAGCAGTAGAAAATGAACTGTATGTTTAGATTCTAATGTCATGGTAGAAGATACAGTATTAACTAATATTAACTAAAATATAACATTTAATTAATTAAAATATACTTAATGATGAGTTTCAGAAGATGCGGAGCAAGTGCACGATGCTATCTATTTACCTACTTTAATTATAAATTCGACTTATAATTGGAGATTTTCTAATAATTTATAATATAATTTTCTAATATTTATATTCCATATTGTTTTTAATAATTTTGTATTGTATTAATGTCTTATGTTCTACAAACTAACACAGATGAAGATGAAATTAATATTAATATACCTAACTACATTGAAAATGAATATATAAGTGTTGACGATTTTAAATCAAAATATTCTTTCAATAAATCAAGCTATTTTTCATGTTTCTCCCTAAACTGTAGAAGCATTGTAAGAAAATTTGACCAATTATTAAATTATATATCTCGATTTGATTATTTGATGTGGCTTTCCAGCAAACATCCCACTGAATTATATCAACTGAACAATTATACAGCTATACATAAAAATAGAGAAACAATTGGTGGTAGTGTTTTTCTATACATTAAGTCACATTTATCATATTGATTAAGAAATGATTTATCCCATATACTCCATGTCACAGAGAGTATCATTATTGAATTTGATATAGACAATAGAACCATAATTTGCGGTGTAATCTATAGACAACCCAAATCAGATATACATACATTTAATGTCCAAATGAGTGAATTTATGCACAAATGCAATGCGGTGAAAAAAAGCAAACTTACCTTATGGGCGACTATAATATTGACCTAAACATAAATAATGACGTAGGAAATACCCAAGATCATGTTGACTTTATGCTTTCCGAATCATTTATACCATTAGTAAATAAACCCACACGTATAACAGAAGAAACTGAAACGATAATCGATAATATCTACACTAACTCGCGTAATATGGAAGATATTGATACAAATCTCTTATTTAGTGATATATCCGATCATTGCCCAATAATTTGTATTGATAAGTCACAAAAATGTAGCAATAATACAACCAAGAAATATACTTTTAAACGAACTTACTCATCTCAGCAATATCAACTGTTTAGGAGTGAGCTAGAAAATCAGTTTTGGGAAAATGTTCGTACCAGCAATGATGCAAATGAATCATACAATCTATTCGCGTCTATCTTTACAGCATTAATTGATAGATGCTTCCCATTTAAAAAAAATTAAAATAAGGACTGACAGAATAAGATCGCCCTGGATGACAGATGAAATTGAAAGATCATTAAATATTAAAGAAAAATTGTATATTAAATATTTAAAAAACCTAACAAGTGAAAACAAATTTAAATATAGAAAACACAAAGACAAACTAACATCAATTATAAGAAAACGAAAAATTATTTACTATAAAGAAGACTTTGAAAATAGGAAAAATAATGTTAAAAAAACATGGAACGCCATAAACGCCATTTTGGGGAGAAACAAAACATTAGGCCTTCCAACAAGAATGAAATCACAGTCAAAAATACATGAAATCCCTGCTGAAATGGCAGGAGTATTGAATTCTTACTTTATCAATATTGGTGAAAAAATGGCAGAAAAGGCAAATATAGATTATATAAATGTAAATCCCATGGATTATATAAGTAAAAATAACATTTCAAATTCCATGTTCATTAAACAGAGTATGATGTTAAAAAATACATATCGGACTTAAACCCCAATAAGTCGCCTGGTCACGATGATATCGGCGCTAAATATATAAAGGACAATGCAGATATATTAGCTAAACCTATAACACATTTGATTAACTTATCACTTAGTACAGGCGTCTTTTCAAATGAACTTAAACTAGCAAAGATATACCTGTTTATAAAGGTGGTGCTAGAGATGATATAAAAAACTACAGGCCTATATCCATATTACCCTGTATGTCAACAATTTATGAATGTATCGTTTACGATCAAACAACATCTTTTCTAAACAACTACAAAATTCTAACTGAAACACAATTTGGTTTCAGGGAAGGACACTCTACTACACATGCCCTTCTGCAGACAATTGAGAAAATATCAGCAGCCATCGGCAATAAACTCTTTGTTATTCGAGTTTTTCTCGACCTATCAAAGGCCTTTGATTCACTAGATCCTGTAATCCTTCTACAGAAACTACATTATTATGGTATCAAAGGTCTTGTTCCCAATTGGTACAGTAGTTACTTAAGTGAAAGAAAACAATATGTTACTACACAAGACGGAAAATTCGAAATAAATACAATAAAATTTGGAGTCCCTCAAGGGTCAATTCTTTGCCCCTTATTATTTTTATTATTTGTAAACGATTTACTATCAATATGCACCAGGACTCAATTAATAATGTTTGCTGATGATACAAACATTTTCCTAAAACACAGCCATATAAATGACGCTATTGATGTAATGAATAATGAGCTAAATCAGGTAAACCATTATTGAAAGAGTCCTCCATGTAAAATTTTCTAGGTATCACTCTTGATGAGAAATTAAATTTTACACACCATACAAATGTAATCTCAAGTAAGATCTCTGCAATTATTGGAGCAATGAACCTTTTAAAAAATGTACTGCCATATGACATACTACTAATTATTTATAAGTCTCTTATCCTTCCAACCATCCCATATGGCATCACAGTATGGGGGACTGGGAGCATCGTGAATTTGAATAGACTTCATATACTACAGAAAAAGGCCCTTCAAATTATATGTAACGTCCACTATTTACATCCTTCTGTGTCGCTTTTTGTTAAAACTAAAACATTAAACGTATTTGATCTATATGAAAAAAATGTAGCAAGTTTAATGTTTCTTTACAATAAAGGCAAGTTACCTAGATCATTTGACCTGTTCTTCCTTACCTTTGACTCATATCATAGTCATGATACATGAAATAAACATGACTTTGTTATTGATTTCAAAAATACTAAAGTTGGCCGACAAAGCTTTTCGTATACAGCGACAAAGGTGTGGAATAACCTACAAAGTGATCTCAGGACATGTGCAAACGTTTCCTTATTTAAAAGAAATCTTGATATTACTTATTTTGAAAGTTACAATGTTAAAAAATATAAATGTCAAAAAGGAAATTGCTATTTTGTTTGTAAAGAAACTTAAGTCTCTATAGACTGATTAAGATATCTATATTCGTTACAACTGCTTAAATATATCCCAAATTTTCCTACTTTATGTTTTATTAGTATATAAATAATATTTTTGCAAAGCACGGAAAAAAGATAGGAAAAATACATGCAAGAAAAAAGAAAAAAAAAATCAGAACAAAAACAATGGCTTTTCCCATTACTGCTGGGAAAAGCCAATAATAATAATAATAATAATAATAATAATAATGTATTGAATCTTAGCTTTTAAAATAGCTTTGATAAAGTAGAATAAAACATTTAATAATCAAAAGAAAATTGCATTTGTTTTAATAAAATTGGAATGTTAAAACAGTGTGGTTAATTTAAAATTCCTAAAATGGTTATAACAACAGTAAAATTATTGTTTACAAATATTTTTTAAAGATTGTAAAATACCTTCTAAAACATTATCCTTGAATGATTTAAAATATTTTAAACTTTCGAGGGACTATCAACTTGTCCTGGTGGTATTTAACACATTTGTTGTTACTGACCAGGCTCTTTTTAGGTAATTCTTAAAGAAGTTGTCAAATATAATTTCAATTTTATCTTTCATAAATTGATGAGAATAACAACTCGTATTGGTGAGCATTAACAAAAGCTTTGAATAGAGGGATCTTCATTCATAAACTTATTTTCCTCAGACCTTATTGTAAATGTAAGGGTAAAAAAACACACATTCCGTTTATGACCACTTTGCCGTTCTTTAGTTATATATGTATGTATATCTATTTATGTATGTGTAGGTTGTATGTATGTATATATGTATATATATTTTTTTTATTTATTTTTATTTTATTCATTTTGGCAATAACAATACAAAATCTTTACAAGTATACAGTAAAAAGCCGAGGAGAAGCAATAGTATGTATGTACAGTATATACAGCAGAGGTTCGCAGTGGTGCAATTTCTTTCACACTCCTACATTCCTCTTCTTTGTAATGTTTACATATGTAAGGGATTGAGCACTGTTTCACAAAAAATTGAGTATATATATATATATATATATATATATATATATATATATGTATATGTATATGTATGTATATATGTATATGTATATGTATGTATATGTATATGTATGTATATGTGTATATGTGTATGTACACACATATAATGCTTTAAAACAACAGCTTTTAATAGTTTCCCCTGACTCTGGAATGCTTTACCTGCTGATAAAAGAAATTTATTACTCTTTAACATTAAAAATTTTTTGATGGAACTGAATGATTATTATAACAACATTTAAGG
This sequence comes from Anneissia japonica, assembly GCF_011630105.1. Lineage (NCBI taxonomy): Eukaryota > Metazoa > Echinodermata > Crinoidea > Comatulida > Comatulidae > Anneissia > Anneissia japonica. Next base: position 37,965 of record NW_022684154.1, on the reverse strand, counting down.
GATTTGGGAATTTGCTCGATTGCACTCTCTGTGGTTTATTTTATCTGTACTTTTTATTAGGCCTTTATAATCTTTTTGTAATTATATTATGTTTCTTATACCGTACTGCATTTTAATGTTTATAATATTTTTTAAAATTATGTATATAGAATTGCGATATTGTATTTTTGTTGTCATGAGGAGAGCCCCTCGACAGTAGATCTTCTACTTTTGGGCAATCCTGCCACATGACAACAATTACTATTTTTGAAATTTTATATTTGTATATTTTATATATTTATATCTATTTGGCGAAATAAATGAAATGAAATATGTGTGTATATGTATATATGCGTATATGTGTATATATATGTGTGTGTATATATATGTATATGTATATAAGGAAGTGTAATACATACTCCAAGTATTGAAATACATGCCATTGTGTTGGGATTCAATATTTCAACATTAATTATGTCATCATCAGGAATGATGACATAATTAATTTGATATATATATTATTTGTATATATATATATATATATAAGATTGCATCTTTAGATCTCCGATCTTGTTCACAAATTCACGGACTAGTGCTGTCTCGTAAGAATTTTGTAGGACGCGTTAAGAATGACAAAATATTCTCTGTATCTACTGGAACCGAGCCGCATAGCTTGTATTCCACTATTTGCATTCACACCTGGGCTGTGTATATATATTGCCTTGGTTTGGCTCTGTAATCATTAGTGGTCGTGGGACTAGTTTGGGCCCTACCTAAGCTGGTTGAACGTTTCGTTTGGGTCTGTACCCTAGCTGCACTGATGAGGCCTGGAAGGCCGAAATGGATCCATCTGCAGATATTGGGATTCCTTCCAGTGGATGCTTAGTTTATTTTGTCATTCTGATCGGATTTTCTCTACTGTTCCGTTTTAATTTTAATTTTAAATTGTTTTGCATTATATGGCCGTTTGCTGTTTTATGGGTTTTTCCCATTTGCCTTTCAAACTTACATACAGGTGTATATATATATATAATATAAATCATCAAAGGTACATATACAGTGTTTAATAAGGACATGATGGAACATCGTAGGCTACCCTGTAGCTTTTCAACGAATAAAGTCCTATGAAAAATCATTGTGTAATAACACATCT
>NW_022684154.1:35020-36781 GCF_011630105.1 Anneissia japonica | reverse complement strand
AACCACTAGACCACGAAGGCTTCATGGTTGAACAGGTCCAAATACCCGTCGGGAACATTGTATTACACAATGCTATGCCTCAAGAGGGCGTTCGGTCAGATAAATCTGGAAATACATATATATATATATGCCACTGACATCCAGCTTTAAATTATTTCTTTATCTTTCAGCTGACTGCCAAGATCCTGGAACTCCATTGGCAGGTTTTCGATACACGTCTTCACTGAGTCACAATGGTATTATCCACTTTGGTTGTCTGACAGGATTCACACTACAGGGAAGTGAATCTCTCATCTGCCAAAATGGCCTATGGAACACAACTATTCCACAATGTTCACGTAAGTAATGAACCATTTTTATCTAATTATAATACCTTGTAATTGTTTGATCGCTTTGTTGTTGTTTGACGAGTATCAGATGCTTAGGTCATTTTACCCCTGACAGGTTTAGACTCGTCACTCTTTAATTATTATTAATACATCAATATCAAAGTAATAAAGGAAACTGAAAACAAAATAGAGTGAGTAACGTAACATGAAATAAAAAAATTGGTGGGGGAGGGATTTATTTAAATTGCTAATTTCCCAGACATAAATGTCTCAAAACTAGATACTAGATCAGTGGATCTGAATGAAGTTTTCGAGAATGGCTTGTTATATTCCAAGGAAGAAGTAATTAACTTTCGGTGATTATCCAGAGTAGGGTGTAAATATGAGGCTTATGTAAAAAGAAATGTCCCAGACCAGACATTCCAATCTTAATTGAACTTTCTGGAAGAGACAATTCACAAATTTTGTTGACAATCCAGATTTGGGAGTCATTTAAACTGCTGAAGAACTAATCATTGGATCTAATTGAAACCTTTTAGAATGGTCCCAGAAAAGAAATAATTATGTTTTGGTGACAATTTTGAGTGTGGATGCAAGGGCCATTCAAAGAGAAACAACGCAGGCCAACCAAATTACTAGGAAGAATTGATTCATTTTTTAAGTTGATCCAAACCTAAACATATCAAAAACTGATCAATGGATTTGAATGAACCTTTCTAGAATGTTCGAAGAAAGAAATGATTGGTGACAATCTGGAGAAGGGTGTTGATATTTTATTTTATTTTTATTTTTATTCGACTTTTCACTGGCATCAGTACAAAAATATATAAATATATATAGAAAAAAATTCTAGTGAGAGAGCGTATCAACAGGTGCATGTACCTCTAACACAACACGCTCTCCAAGGGTGTGAATATGAGGCTTATGTATGACCATATAAATGGCGCTTTATATAGATGTTGCTCAAGGATGGCAGCCATAGATGTCGCTGTGAATGACAGCCATATGTTAACCTACAGCAAACAAAAGCATTAGAAAGGGACCTTAGATTGATATTAATATTGATTCAAAATTGATGGCGCCCCTTTCTGATGAGATCCTGTGTGGTCCAAAATATTTAAATATTTTTCAATTTATTATTTTATTGCTTATTAAAATGATATGGACCATCATTTAATGTGTTCTAATTCCAAGCAATGTAGTAAAACTTTATTTATTCACGAAACACAAATCAACAAATACATGCTGTTTTTCATTATGGCCGTGAGATACCTTATTTACAATTAACAAATTACACATAAAGGTACATCATAAAAAGCAAAAGTTAAATGCAGAAATTAAATAAAATAGATACAAAATATAATTATTAAACAGTACTGTATGCCAAAGTCAACAAATTAATAAAATAAAAGTACTGTAATCTATACCTAAC
>NW_022684154.1:4405-31177 GCF_011630105.1 Anneissia japonica | reverse complement strand
ATCTGTTCCCTACGAATTCAAATATTGGCCAGATTTCCGGTGTGCTTATATTAACAGTCAGGAGAAAGAATTACCATGGTACTACTCAACGTGTGACGATTTTACATTTGCATCTATCTGTCAAAAAAGTGCTGCATTATGTGAGTATATCATCCATACGTTTATAATAGTGCTAGTAATATTTTCATTATGTTGTTGGTATTATAAATATCCCGTAAAAGATTTTTGCTATAATTTTTGTATATGTATATCTTTATATATAATAAAAATCTATTAAATTATGTTGCGCAATCATTAAAATATGTTCAAATGCGAATTACAATAAAATATTGATGTGAATTTGAATCTTGAAACAGGGACAGGGGTTTATTTATGAATTTGAGTAGCAGGAGAAATTTGAAAGTAACAGGAGAGTAAATTGAAATAGGCCGGGGGTATAGGGGGCCCCCGCCTAGGCCCCCCCATCGGGGTCCAGGGGCAGAGCCCTGGTCGGGGGTCAAGGGGGCGAAGCGCCATTGCGCACCAGGGTTTTAGAGTTTTTTAAGCCCATTTGATATAGCATTTCTCTACATCATTTTTTTTTTTAACAGTTTTCAGAATCAACCACTGAGCTGTAAAAAAGTTGATATTTTTACATATTCTTCATACATAGGCCTAGCCTAAATAGATACTGTAAACCAGAAACTTTCGCAAATTGATAATTTCGGCCGTTTTCGCGACATTAAACTTTCGCGAATCTCAAAAAGCCTAAATTTAATTCATGAGAGGAATATCATACAATAGCTGAAAATATCGTATCGTGAGTTTAGGCCTAGGTTAAATAGGCCTACAACCACTGTGTAGGCTACAGTATCTAGGCCTAGGCAGGCTTAGGCACCATAAGCCTGTCTCAGTTGCTAGGACAAGTACTTAGCTGGCTATCCCAGGCCCAGATAAGAAAGAGACAAGTTTACACACATACAGTACTCACTCATATGATTCCTTAATTTTGTATGGTATTCAAGCATCTTAAAAAATGAACAATGAATATCAATGTTTTATTAACAAATTATTTTCCTGTAAGCCTAATATCGATTCAAACACATTGATTGATGATGATTGAACATCGTGGTATGTCATATGGTACGGAAAATTAGTTTCCCATTTGAACTTCTTAGTATACACTGCACAGTGGTTGCACATGTGCAATCACATGCAGTGATGATCAGAACCTCCTTGATTAGTATACTTACTGAGTAGGTTAGAAAAGGCCTAGAATTTACGAATTTTTCTAGCTCAACATCGGAATTTAAGGTCAGAATATTGATTCAATAATTGAAATACATTTTTTAAGTTTATACACATTTAATAAAATCCACCAAAATAAATTGAAAATACAATTTTTATAATGATGATGTTGTTTAATTTTCACAAACATGTTGAAATTTGTGGGGATTCACCATTTAGGCCTATGCCCTAGATCTGCGTTGAAGGAAACATCTAAGGAGAGCAAAAAATAGTTCTAAATTACGCAGATATCGAAAATGAATGGATACCACATTGGAAAAAAATGTCTCATGTGATGTGAATTGAGACGATTTTGGCTTGCTCTGCCGTTTTAGTCATTGTACTATCTATTACTCTGAAATTGTGAGTGTAAACAGCATTCAATTCAATATAGTTGGTTCGGCTTGCTACCTCCGCCACCGAGTGTAAACGAATTTGAGCCAGTGTTGGTTTTTTTTAAATTATTTATCATTTCCGAAATATCTGTTATCACAAAGAGGGCTAGTAAAATAAAAATGAAATGAAAATAAAAGGTTCATAGTCATACATTAATTAATTTTAAAATGACGATCTGTTTTTTTCTTCTCCGCGGTAAGAAAACCCGGCGGAAGCCCAATCTACGAAAAAAAGAGTTTGGGCGATGTATATCGTCATCACCTGAGCACGTGGTGAAGGAGAAATTTCTATTATCTTATTGGCTAACATGTGATTTGGAGGCGTGGTTTCTTGAATGGACTCACCCAGGCGCGACTGCCGAACTTTGAACTTCAACTTTGTTTACACCGCGAGTTCATGAAAGTCAAACATGGAGTCTGAAAATTGGTAGACATTTTAACGGACTTTCAAAAGAAATGAACATCGAAATGAGTGCATACTATTGCAAATTAACTTTGTGTAGGTAAATAAGGTTCTTTACAGGCCTGTTGCGCTATTTATATTGGTGGTTTTTGTATTAATGTTTGTACAGCATTGATTGAAGTAGCCGGCGAAAACATCGTAGTAGCCGATTGAATGCGCCGGCTCTTAAATAAACCCCTGAGTGATATTTTCCTGATGCAAACTCGCATCAATAACATTAATTTGCAGTACCCGCTGCTACTTGAGGATCGAATTTAACACTAGTCACTAAGCGCAAGCTCAGTAGTACAGTGGTTATGGCACCAGGCTATCTGGAGGTCGTGGGTTTGATTCCCGCCCGAATCACTTGCGAATTTCAAGTTCGAATTTGCATGCAATAATTTCTTATATGTATATTTTTATATAATGATAATAATTTATTAATGTATTTTGCACAATCATTAAAACATGTTCAAATGCGAATTACAGTAAAATAGACAAACATTGTGTGACAATTTTATATTTTCATATACTAGCCATCCATTCAGCCATAATACTACTAGTAATATTTTCATTATGTTGTTGATATTATGATATCCAGATATCAAGATTTTTGCATTGAATTTTCATGCAAATGATTTTTTTATATGTATTTATTAATAATAATAACATAATAATAACAATTTGTTTATGTTGTGCAATCATTAAAATATTTTCAAATGCGAATTACAATAAAATAGACTAGAATACAAACATAGTGTGAAATTGTTACATTTGCATATTTTCATCAAAAAATGCTGCACTATGTGAGTAGCCATCCATCTGTTGATAATAGTGCTGGTAATATTTTCATTTTGTTAATAATTATTGTGAATATCCCTAACAAGAATTTTGCATTGAATTTGCATGTAATGTTTTTTTCTATATATATATATATATATATTTATAAAATAATATAATAATTTATTAATTAAATTATATTGTGCAATTCCATTAAAATATGTTCAAATGCACATTAAAATAAAATAGACAATAATACAAATTTACAATATAAAAGAGACAGTTAAATATATGAGAAGCTAAAATTCTAACTGTAATTGGCAATAAACTTCACACGCATGTTAAATTCCACATTAATCAGATTGGCAACGAGCTAGGCTAAAGTGTCAATTACTAGCAATAATAATAATAAAAATTCTACATTACTTACTTTCCTGATTTCAATTGGTAAAGCATTCCAGGTTGGAAGCAGCATATTGAAAAGCATGGTCGCATATAGTGGCTTTAGTATGACAACTAGGGCAGCTCTAGATTATGTCAGGACTTAGTGATAAGCAGACTTTGATATTTGGATTTTAATTCTAAACATTGCTGGACGGCAATGCAAGGCAGTAATAATAGTCTGATGTGACAACATTTGTGTTTGTTACAAATAAGTTGAGCAGATGAATTTTGCATATTATGTTGAAGTTGATTTAATTAAAATGTCTGGAAGGTCATATAAAAGGCGAATGCAATAGTCTAGGCTGCTAGAGCTAATGCGTGAACAAATTTTTCAGTACATTTTTGTATATTATTATTATTATTATTATTTTATTTAGCCATCATTTGAAAATGATATCTGGCCATCTCATAGGTGCAATGTCTATTCAATGTTGTGTCTTCTCACCCTATTTACATACCAAACTTTACCTATTTAAGTTAAGATTTAAGTTAAGATGTGTATATCGAGAGAGCAGCTTAGCTCAGTCGGCTAATCTGGTGGTAGCCACTGTGTGTGCGCTGAACCGTGGAGATCTCTAGGTCCCCGGTTCAATTCCCATCGCTGCCTCTCCTTGTGTTTCAGCTAGAGGGCTGAAATACAAGATACAGTAGCGCACCGTCTTTCGGATGAGATGTTTAAGCTGTTGGTCCCGTGTGCATTTATGGCCCATGTGCATGTTAAAGAATACACTCTTCGGAAAAGAGTAGGGGATTGTCTCCCGGTGTGTACTGTCCAATCACCACCAGAAGGACCCCACTGGAAATAAGTTTTCTTCTAGACTTTCGTGGGCTATCCTTGGTGTTTACACTGAATAAATCCAATCCAATCCATACATTTAATCAAATATTTTCAAAAGTGTCCGATATTATGTAAGAAGTATTAAAAAGGCAGAGCCACAAAATTTGGGGACATGAGATTTCATCTACATGAGCATCAATCCAAGAACCTAAATTACGATCAACAGGGACAGGGGTTATAATAGACTGTCCAATTTGAATAGAGGGAATGTTAACTTATATAGCTGTTGGCAAGTACCAATAATTCAAGATTATTTTAATATTAACCTATTGGTACGCATCCATGTGCGCTGATCATGAATACAACATTCCACTGCTGATGAAACCGTTAACTGATCATTTCCAAATTTAAAAAAAAAAAATTACTGAGGATACAATTATTTATTAGTTACTAAATGTGATTGTAATTGATTTGCAGCAACCTGCTCCACTTGTTTAGATATACAGTATACTGCAAATTACTCACATACTCAACCTTTAAATCAAGGCCATGTTTTTTCAGAAATGGAAAACCAGCGATGACAAACTCAACAAACAACAGACAAACTAAACAAACAACAGACAATCTCAACAGACAAAGGATACACTCAACAAATAAAAGACAAACTCAAAAAAATAATTTTTCCCATCCAACAAACTAAAACCAACCATTAGCAGACACCACCAGTGAGCAAGGAACAATTTCCCATCTAGACATTTGTCGTCCATCAACAGACAGACTTATCATAAAAATTTCATAGCCGCCACAGGCGAGTCAAGGACTGTTTGCCATTTGGACATTCTTGCCCAACAAACTTAAAAACTGGCCATCAACGAACTAGGTCAACAAAGAACAAACTCGCCAAAACATCGAATCACATTTTGTTACAGTCTCGAAACAGTGGTATAGAAGTATTACTACCACCATGCTCATAACGATCATTAATTGGTAAGTTTAATTTCATCACAACGGTATTTCTTAACAATGTAAGTCACAGTCACAACCTACTCTTTCAATGCCCTAAGTGTTGATGATTGTGAGGAAGGTATGTTGGAAAATGAACAGTTGAATGCACCAGCACGAGTTGGTATGAATCAAACATTTGATCTTCCTAAACTGAAAATTGATAATAAACGTGATGACACAACTTCTCGGCGATTCAATACTAAAATTAATTAAGACCAGGCTTATGTGAAACGGCAGTTAGGACATTGAGAGGTGCCAATGTTAAACAAGTTTGTGATACCATAAGTCAAATGGATCTCAGCAATGTGGAAAATGTTATACTACATGTTGGTACCAAAAATTGCAGTGAAGTGGATTTCCATTTGGATAGGCTAAAAGAGGATTATAAATACTCTCATGAATAACTTGTGCCTTAAAATGCAAGGACATATCTATATTTCAAGCATTTGTCCCTGTCTAGATGATGCGGAGATAAATAATTGGGTATTTCAAGCAAATAAGATGCTTCAATCAATCTACAGTGAATACTTCATAGACCACACATTCACTTCAGCGCAAGGGATCAAGGCTGTTAAGTTTACATCACATGGTCTCCATCTCAACAAATATGGAACATCAGCTTTAATAAACAGTATAAATGAAACCGTGCCTATACTGTACTTTCCCATTTAAGACAAAACAGAGGTTAGAGGGCCGACACTCATACTCTAATGTACACTGTCATTACTGTGGTGAAATTGGACACACGCATAGGGTCTGGTACTGGTACTGATACTTGTAGCCGTCTGATTTCAGACATTTGGCAGCCATTGACATTATGTTGGCTGTTGCCACTTGTGGGTTTTCTAAATGTTAATATTGGACTCATAAATAGCACACGGGACACAGACTATTGGTACTCGTGTTTATTGGATCACACGCCATGATCGAGAACCCCGGACGAGCGTTGCCAGGACATTACATATATTTCACTACATCTTTCCTCTTTTTTAAAGCTTTTTTGCTTTTACTTAAAGATTATATCATTAGTTATGTTTTCAGATGTATTGTATTCTATGCGAGTATATTAAATCTATACTAACGTTATTATTATGAATCTTGTTATATTATTCAGCTGTATGGTGTACCTTCATTAACTTTGAACTTTAAGTAACTCAACATATATAATTTTAAACTTGTATGAATTATAGATAATTAAGTATTAAATCACATAACATGTCATTCTTCTCTATAATTATTAGTGATTATATTCCATATGAAACTTTAACACTTTCATAATCATTTTCCTGCAAGAGTTCAGCATGGTTTACTGTTGTTATAAAGATATTTAGTCATATTGTCCATTGATTTATAGTGTTATATTATGGCATATAGTCTTAGTCAGATATTTTGGAGGTTTCACTGTTCTTCCCGTTCTGGTTTTCACGGGCGAGGTTTTCGTAGTAGGGTGGTCCACTTGTTGCTGATGTTGTGTTTCATGCACTTGTTGGTTTGGTGTTTGTGCTTTTGGCCATGGATGGATTACTGGGTCATCCAAGTCAGCAATGTCGTCATCACTGAAGTTGCTGTTGTCATGAGATACTTTCTTTAGATGTTTCCTATTTCTCCTCAGCTGTTTCCCATTCTTCAGTTTCACACAATATGATCTGTTGGGCAAGCACCTGATAATCTTGCCTTCCAAGTTCCATTGTTTGTCATGAAATCGGAATATCCTGACTTTATCTCCAACTTGAAGTGGCTTCAAGTCTCTAGCTGATTTGTTATACTGTAACTCTTGTCTTTCTTTCTTTCTCTTTATGTTTTCAAACACTCCTTTTTCTACCTTTGGTTTCAGGAGCTTTGAAGTGGTTGGTAACCGGTTCCTTGTACGTCTGCTCATCAACTTCTGTACAGGGCTACTGCCATCTTGATCCGGTGTGTTGCGGAGATCCAATATCGCCAAATAAGGATCCTTTTGATCCGCTTTTGCCTTTTTCAGTAGCCTTTTAGCTGTTCTAACTGCATTTTCAGCCTTGCCATTGCTCTGGGCATATCCTGGCGATGAGGTTTTATGTTGAAAATTCCATTTCTTGGAGAATTGGCTGAAAAGCTCACTGGTGAATTGTGTTCATTGTCTGATATAACACATTCAGGAATTCCATGTCTTGCAAACTGACTCTTCACTTTTCCTATGACTGTCTCTGACTGCAAATCCTTCAAGTAGTCAATTTCCCAGTAATTTGAAAAATAGTCTACAGTTATCAAATAATTTCGGTCATCTAGAAAAAATATATCCATTGCAACCTTAGACCATGGTCTCCTGGGAACTTCATGTGATTGGAGCGTCTCCTTTTGCTGTTGGTCCGAATTTTGTGTACATATTTCACATCTCCCTATATAGTCTTTGAGTTGTGTTGTTATACCTGGCCAGTAGACACTCTCTCGTGCTCTTCTGATACTTGCTTGTATCCCTTGGTGAGCAGCATGGATCTGCTCCATCATATTCTTCCGTGCTGCAGGTGGAATAAGCAGTCGCTCTCCTCTGTAGATCAGGCCGTCATGTGTAACTAACTCATCCCGCAAGTCAAAGTAGTTGTGAAGCTGCTTTGGGACCTCTTGTTTAACTTGAGGCCATCCCTTCAAGATTATTCTCTGCAAGTCTTGCATATCTGGATCACCTTGTATTAGTGTGGCAATACCCTTCAGTGTGCCATTTTCCAAATTTAATGATTCCATCATGTTCACAGCTCCCATGTCTGATTGATCATTAACAGTATCATCAGTTTCTGTTAAATAAGCTCTGCTCAGCGTGTCTGCTAAATACATACTCTTCCCAGGAGTATAACATATGCTATAGTCATACATTGCCATGCGCAGTAACATTCATTGTAGCCTCTTTGGAGCTTTATGTAAATACTTCTTTTGGATCATTTCTAAAGGCTTGTAATCACTCTGGATGTTCACATGTCTACCATATGTGTAGGTGTGAAATTTCTCTAAGCCAAACAATGCAGCTAAAAGCTCCTTCTCAATCTGAGCATATCGGGTTTCAGTGTCCGTCAGTGCTCTACTAGCATAAGCCAGTGGGTGTCCGTCCTGCAATATCGCTGCCCCTAAGCCGAATTCCGAAGCATCTGCTTGCAAAACTAGCTCTTTGGACGGATCAAAATACTGCAACACTGGGTGCTTAGTTACAGCCTTTTTTATCTGTTCCAGTGCCGCAGTATGTGTCTCTAACCAACACCAAGTTGTATCTTTCAATGTCAATTGACGTAGTGGAAAACACATGTCACTGAGACCAGGAAGAAACTAGCTTAAGTAGTTGACAAATCCCAGCAACCTCTGTACTTCTGCCACATTGGCTGGCACAGCCATGTCCATAACTGCTTTGATTTTGTCACTGTCTGGCTTTAGTCCCATATCTGAGATGGTGTGGCCCATGAATTTGACTTCTTTCAGACCCAACTTTAATTTCTTTTCATTAAGTTTAAGACCTTTATCACTGCATCTTCGCAATAGTCTTCTTTAATTATCATTGTGATCCCTGATTGCTTCTTGCATGGTATCACCTTTACCAAAAACCAATATATCATCGGCTACCGATCTGACACCTGGTAACTCTTCTAGAAGTTGGTTTTGTCGACGTTGGTACTCTTCCGGTGCGCTACTAATTCCAAACGGCATCCGTTTCCACCGGTATCGACCGAATGGCGTGTTAAATGTCGTTAAGAAAGAGCTTTCATCATCTAGACGTACGTGCCAAAATCCATTTTTCGCATCCAACACACTGAAAATGTGTGCTTTGTGCATGTCTGGTAAAATATCATCAATAGTCGGCATTGGATAATGACTCCGTTGTATGGCTTGGTTAAGATCCTTGGGATCAAGACATATTCTAAGTTTATTCCCTTTATCCACAAGAACTAAACTTGACACCCATGGAGTAGGATCTGTCACTTTAGTCACAATGTCTTCTTCTTGTAACTCATCTAATGTGACTTTTAGTCTGTTTTTCAAAGCCACCGGAGGGTGAACTACAGGTTTCACATTTTCATCTAAGTGAATTTTATATTCACCCTCGAAGCATCCCGTACCATTAAATGTATCTGGGAATTCGTTTTTTAAGTCTTCAAGAGTTAGTGGCTGAACTTGTGCTTCTGGTTGTTGCAGTGTCATCACATTTTCAGCTCGTATCTTTAGCAGTTGCATTCTTAGTGCTGTCTCTGATCCTATTATTGGTACACATTTCGGATCTTTTACCACTATGAACTCAATTTTATATTTCTTATTGTTCTTTGGGTTGTTCACCTTGAGCTTGGCCTTGCCTATAGTGGTCTCAAGATGCTGCCATCATACATTCTTAGCACCTTTTTAGTGTCTTCAAGGCAGTGCTTAATTTTGCTTATGATATGACTAGGTATTATGTTGCATGAGGCTCCCGTATCAATCTGAAATCGTGCTTCTCTTTGATAGTCTTCACTTCCTCCTAGAATCATTGTGGCTAGCAAAGTGCTTATCATTACCTAACTTATTAATTGGTATTTCAATAACCACGTTTAATTCCTCGTACTCGTCTGATGATCTTTGATCTTCATCTAATACATGATGCATTTGTCTCGTCTTACACACTACACTAGAGTGATTGTACCTTCCGCACTTTGTACCTTTCTTGCCATAAGCAGAACATACATGTCTACTTTTTGCATGTTTCTTTCCACAATATCTGCACTGTATGATTACCAGCTTATCTTGCTGAGGCTGTTTATACTGAGGCTGCTTATACTGAGACTTCTTGCAATATTTTTGTTTTGTTTTCTTTGATAGTGAACTTGTTCTTCACTTGTACCTGAGATTATCTTTAGTTGCTGACTTGTAGCTTCATTCACTCTCAGTGCTTCAATGGTTGTCTTGAGGTCGCACTCATCCTCCCTTCTGAATAACCGTGCTCTTGATGCAGTATCTTTACATCCTAAAACCAACCTGTCTCGGACCATCTCATCTTCTAGTGTTTCAAACTTGCAAGTGGCTGCCAAGTGACGCAGACGATCAACAAACTGCTCTATCGATTCCTCAGACTGCTGTGTTGCAGAATGGAATTGAAACCTTTCATATAATACATTGTGTTTTATCACAAATGCTTCGTCTAGTGCAGCTAATATTTGTTTTGGGTCAGCCATCTGCTCTGCTGAAAGTTTTAGCCCTTTCAGTACTTTTTTGCAATCTTGACCCATCAATGATTTCAGTGTTGCAACTTGGATGCTTGCATCTTTTTTATTTAGCTCTGTTGCAGTTGCATAATCTGTGTATGATTCAACAAAGTTTTTCCAATTACTTTCGGTAGGCCCTTTACAGTTCATGGGTGAAGGAGCTGGAATCAAGTATGAGGCCATCTCTCTATACTGTACTGTATTTTTTAAAAAATTTTTTAAAAATCCAAATACACACACTAGTACGTGCCAACCTACTTCCAGCTACTCAATCCACCAAAAATAGGCGACAACAGGAAGTATTAGCGTGCTCTAGGCGGATTTCTTCAAAATATAATACCGCTCCTATTGCTAGGCCTAGGCTCCGAGTCATGAAATCTGCTTCGCTAGGCGGTCCACGATGCGTTCAACTGCTCATCGGCCTAACGAGCGTAGAGGTGGTGAAATGTACTCACGGTTTCTTCTTATAACTCTGAAATGTTACACCTCTCACGGTCCTCACGTCGATCATGGGTGCTACAACACTTCTGACACCATGTTGCCACTTGTGGGTTTTCTAAATGTTAATATTGGACTCATAAATAGCACACAGGACACAGACTATCGGTACTCGTGTTTATTGGATCACACGCCATGATCGAGAACCCCGGACGAGCGTTGCCAGGACATTACATATATTTCACTACATTGGCATTAAAAGACTGCGTATTGTGATGAGGGACCTGTGTACAAACAATTACCAAGCACAAAAAATATGGAAAACTGAATGCTATTTACAAAATATTCTATTTAATGCTTATGGGTGAAACTTTCTTTGATAAATTGGCTTCTATCAAGTTGATTTTCATCTACGACACGTTGAAGAGTAGATTTGGTTTTCTTTCCTCTTGTTCCGCTGGTTATATATTGAAATGTGAGAATTTTACATGGATCATCATTTGGTCTTCTTATAACATGACTGATCCATTTTGATTGTTGGTCTTGATAGAAGGTCCTAAGTGGCATGATGTTTGTTATTTGATACAAATTTTTACAAAAATCCTATGCACCTCCAGTCATATTCATCTGTTGTTGATTGTTGGTCACTGTCTGTTTCAATGTTTCTGGGTGCTGGTGGATTAACTCGTTCAAAACCATTTCTAACCATTTGTCGAAGGAAGTTATTGTGTAGATTCTAGTTTTGATATTTCAGCTATTGTGGGTCACCATGCATGGCATCCATAAGTAAGACGGCTTCTTACAAGTCCATTGAGAAACTGGGTTCTAGTATGTAGATATATGTTGTTATTTAGAAATAACTTCCTATTTTGTGCAAACGCACCTTTTGCTGAGTTTATTCTGTACTGGAGTTCATGTTGACCAATGCTCATAGTGTTGCAACTGATCCATATACCAAGATACTTGAAAGATTTAACATTCATGATCCTAGTGTCATCAATCTTTAGGAAACTGTCGGGATATGTGCCTTCCTTGTCCTCAGACCAATTGTATATCATTGTGTTAGTTTTCTGCATAATAATAGAAAGACAGAAGTTAGTAAAGATTCTGTGTAGAATAGTAACCATCTGTTGTAGATTTTCGCTTGACCAGCTGCTCAATGCTAGATCATCTGCATATCCATATTCGGCGTCATTGCAGGTTCCATTAGAGGGTGTGCGTTTAGTTGCTTCACTTGGAATTCTGAATGTGATGCAAATGCTGGAATGTTTAGAAGATTTACATTGATGTTTGAAAACTTTTAGGGCATAATCTAGGTACAGGTTGAAGAGCATTGGACTTTCATTTCCTCCCTGGCGAACACCAGATGTTGCTGGAAATACTTCTTCAGGGTCTCCTGCTAGAAATGACTTGGTAAAGCTGTATAGTGATTCAAGAATGTTAAGTATGTTAGTAGCTTGACCTGGTGCTAATCTGTTCTTGATGCTTGCAAAAAGAAAGTTTCTATTGATGGGATCGTATGCTGCAGATAGATCAATGAAGCAGACATAGAGCTTTTTGTTGTTTCTATATGCTACTTCTTGTAGTTGTTTGAAGACATAAATTGCACCATTACAACCTTTTCCTTTCCTGTCGCCATGCTAAACCAGTAATCTGTTGGAGGTGCAACAGAAGTGGACACAAAGCTAAGCACTGTCAAGCTCAAGATGTTTGAAATTGAAATGTTGTAAGTAGAGACAGAGCAAAACACAGTAAAAAAAAAAAAAAAGTAAAAACACAGGAAAAAGAATGTAAACAACTCTATCAGTGCACACTAATGAAAATACTGATAATGTTGTGCCAAAGGTTAATAGGATTATAAATGCTTCTGATAATACTATACAGGAATCCTTTGATGCAAGCAATATAATAAATTCCAAGTTTGATTCTAATAGTAATAAGCTTAATATTTTCTATTGCAATATAAGAAGTGTTAAAAACATATGTGACATTAGTGCCAGATTTAGTTCCTCATTTTATGACATCATAGCTGCTGTATTTCAGAAACCTGGCTTGACGACTCCATATATGATAGTCAACCTTTTAATAATGATTATACAGTGTTCAGGAAAGAGAGGAAATCTCAAGGTGGTGAAGTATTAATCGCTTTAAGAACATCCTTACAACCTTCAGAGTGCCATGATCTTAACGATACTCTTGAATTGGTATGGGTAGAATGTTACACAGGTATTGGCAAGATTCTCATGATTGCTGTGTTTTACAGACCACCATCCTCAAATATTCAATATTTACAAAACTTATATGCCAACTTGGAAAAGGTATAGAGTAAAATGATTCACTATAGAATGGTATCACTTGTTGGCAATTTTAATATACATATTGATTGGAATAATATAGGTGTAGATAGTAATATTTCTAGTCAAGCAAGTGGTTTTGTTGATGCAATAATGTCAACAGGATTTGTTATTTAAATCAGCCATCATATATTACATAGGAATAGGAAAGAAAACTTTTTAGATTTAGTCAAATCCTCTTTTAATTGATAAATGCCACATAATTAATAATTTTGAATCATGTGATCATGAAGCAATTGAAATTTCTCTCAAAATATCAAATAAATGTACTAAAGACATAACTAAAACTGTATATGCTTTGTAGAAAGCCAATTTTGCAAAAATGAAAAATATTTTAAATGACTTTAATTGGGAAAATTATTTTCAATATAATGATGTTTTTAGGATTTGGGAAACTTTCAGAATATGTACCTATTAAGAAATGGAAAATATTACAGTCTTTCCCATGGATAACTCAAGAAATAAAAAAAGCTTTGACAAAGGAAAAGAAAATTATATAAAAAGGTTAAAATTTCAGGATCTGAGGACAAAGTTTAATTTAAGTTATGTAGCAAAGAATTGAAAAAGGTAATAACATTGCAGTCATCATGACTATGTTGTAAATATTTCTAATAAGGATTCAGATAGTATAAGCTTTAATGTGAATAACACAATGGTGACAAATGCTAAAGAGCTGGCAAATCTATTTAATAAACAGTTTGTAAACAACTTTTGCCTCGATAATGAGGAGCATAATGATTTGGATTCTACTACATTACATTATCCAAATAGTATGGTATTTGAACCTTTTGTAGTACCATACTTGCGCGAATAAGCGCCCCGTTTGAATAAGCGCCCCTCTCGAATAACCGCCCCTCATAACATGAAAATTTCCTTAATTGCCCCGTTTGAACAAGCGCCCCCTCATAAGATTTTCTTTTCAGCAAGTCAGTAATCCAATCAATCCTGGGACTGTGGTTGTTGGCATGATTTGAGCTGTAGAGTGGAAACTCATATTCTTCTTCAGTCAATATCAAAATAAGAATATTTCTCTTGGACAGATGAGAGCTCCGATCCCTGGACAGACAGTATATTTCCAACTTTAATCTTTTTACATACAGTATTTGTCTATGTCTAGTCCTACTCCTCTTTTTCTTTTTTCAACCTTAAGCACATTCTCATCTGAGTTTTCAAGAAAAATACAATGATCCTGTCATCCTGCTATCTCAATCGGCCGATGGCCAACAAGCTAACCACTACCCACCACTAATTGCGTCTGCTATTTTGCTGTTATGTAAATATTCACGCATTCTTGTTATGAGCCATGTTCTCTGGACGATTATCTTTTCTAACCACCATTCGTAATGTCCTTATATAATCTTTTTTTCATTCAAAAAGTGCCTCTTGAATTAAAATAATTTCCCATAAGAACCCATCGATTTTTATCTATTTCCATAAGCGCCCCCTCAATTTCCACTTTCTTTTCATAAGCTCCCTGTTTAAATAAGCGCCCTGTTTGAATAAGCGCCTCTCAGAAAGTGCAAAAAATATTTTAAGCGCCCGGGCGCTTATTCGCTCGAGTACGGTACCTGAAGTTTTCTATGCTCTGTCTCTACTAAACACATCAAAATCACCTGGACCAGATTGTTTACCTCCTTAAAACATGTAAGGAACAATTAGCAAATTTATTCAATTTATCAGTACAAAAAGGTATTTTGCCAAAACAATGGAAAGATTCAAATATTGTGCTTATCTACAAGAAAAATTGAAAGCCTAAAGGTGAATTGAAAAGTTATCGGCTAGTATTTAGAATACAATAATATACTTTCTGAAAATAAATTTTGAATTGAAAAGTTATCGGCTAGTATTTAGAATACAATAATATACTTTCTGAAAATAAATTTGGATTTAGACAAATGTATAGTACTAAACTGTTGCTGTTGAAGGTTTTTTATTTCATGTTTAATAACAGTAATATTATACAACCTAATAATAGAAATAAGTTCACTTAATTTTTTTATTGCATTAACTAGGTCTAATTTATTACATTGCATATTTTATTACTTAATTCACTCATAAAGAATCATAATTTCTGTTGTATTTCTTTAAGTATTAACTAGGCTATTTATTCATTAGGTTGTATTTATCCATATTTATTTTAATAGTAAATTTACCATAGAGTATCATCATTTCTGTTTGTTGTATTTCTTTTAAGTATCTAGTACATTAATAAATACAATCTGGTTAGGTTAAATTTAAGTACAGTAAATACAATCTAATAATACCTGTATTTATTTTTTACATATTTATGTATTAAGTATTATGGTGCATTTAATAACAGTAATAAAACCTAATAATAAAAATAAGTTCACTTATTTTTTTATTGCATTAATTTATTAGGTTGTATTATATTCGCTAATAGAGCATTATAATTTTTATTTATTTAAGTATTACACATTTAGTTAAATAAATACAACTTGGTTAAGTTGTATTTATTTAAATGCAATCTAAAAATTAGGCCTATTAGGCTGTATTTATTTAATTTAATGTACTGTACTATAGTATATGATATTTTAAGAGAGTTCAGAGGCTAAAAATTGTAAAAATATTGATGTAATCTTCCTTGATTTTTCTTCTGCATTTAATAAATTTCCACAAAAAAGATTAAGAAGCTTTATAAAATTGGTATTGATAGAAAAATTAATGCGTGGATTAGTGATTTTCTTTCAAATAGACGCCAAAGAGTTATATACGGAGGAGAAAATTTTGAGTGGGTATATCTTACATCAGGTGTGCCTCAAGGGTCAGTTTTAGGCCCACTGTTATTTTTAATTTATGTTAGCGACATTGTAAATAGTATTTCGTCCTCAATTTATCAATTTGCGGATGATCACACCTTATCACGCCCTATTTATAATATCAATGATTGTACCATACCATTTGATTGTACAATACCATCTCAAGGCCTATCCATGAAAGTGGTGACTGCATAAAACTTCAAAGCGATTTGGATAAGATTTTTGAATGGACAGTTGAAAATAAACTGCCATTAAATTCTTCTAAATGTGCAACCATTAGTTTAACTAGGTGTAAAAAAATTAATGCCTAGGATTATAACATTAACTCTCATAAGATAGAAAGAGTCAATGAATTCAAACTTCTTGGTGTGTATATTAATAATAAGTCAACATGTCATTCCCATTTAAATTATGTATGTAATAAGGCAAGCAAACTTCTCGGTTTTGTGTCAAGATGCAGTAAAACAATGTCTTGGTTAGCAATTTGATCGCAAGATATTGATTTGTGATTTTCTGTTTTTATTTTGAATATTCCTTGTTTTTACAAATTTAGTACCTTTCTTTTTTACAGTACTAAAATTCTGAGTAAATTTCAAATAAGGATTTTAAAATTTGGTTAAGTTTTTAATTTTGTTAATTAAGTTTATTTTAAATCAGTTTTACTTTGTTTATGTTTCTCTTTTGCTTTAATGTATATTTTGATGATGGAGCAAGGGCAGTTTACTGTTTGGGCCCGTGCCTATTCCTTGCTCCTGGCAAGATTGTACTCTTACTTTGCCAAATAAATATTATTATTAAAATATTATTATTATTATAGCCCTTCAAAAACATTTAGACACAATTAATCAATGGTCAGTTGCTTATAAACTACCTTTAAATCCATCTAAATTTGTAGTGATGCAATTGACAAGATTAAAGCATTTAAATTATTGGGACTACTCTATTGCAGGGGCGGATCCAGATATGTCCAAAAGGGTGGGGGGGGGGGCGAAATTTGGGCTGATCGAGACAACACCGAAATAGGAGGTCCGGGCCCCCCCTAAATCCGCCCCTGTATTGAGTCAGAAGTTATCCCTAAAGTTGATGAACAGGCCCGTAGGCAGGTGGGAGGGGGGTGCAGACGAAATTCCAAAAGGTCCACTTTTTAAAACCTATGATTTCACAAAATCGTTCCTAATTATCACAAAATGCTATAGCATGCATTGCATTATATATTTGCCAGCTTATCTAACCGTTGATTTTTAATAATGTGGTATGAAATTTGTTAGAAATTGATCGTCTCCGGTGATTGCAGATTGATCTATATAATATGAAGAATGTTATCTATAGGCCTGCAGATGTACAGGACATAATAACGTTATTTTTCAGGTCCCAAAAACACCTAAATTAATGAAAATTTAAATGAAATATTCATGAATTATGTTTGAGAAATCTATTATGTAAGACCCTCAAAATGTTATTTTGTCGCTTTTCTCACAAACCCCCTTTAAGACCTCTGCCCCTGGACCCCCAAATTAAAAAAAATAAATAAATAAATAAAAAAATTAAAAAAAAATAAAAAAATAAAAAATAGGTTTTAAAAAGTACACTTTTTAAAACCTATTATTTCACTAAAATCGTTCCAAATTATCGTGAAATGCTGTAGTATTATGCATTACATTTTTTTGCCCGCTCTTCTACCCGTTGATTTTTAATAATGTGCTACGAAATCTGTTGGAAACTATCAGCTCCAGTGATTGTAGGCCTACAGATGTAAAGGACATGAAAAATTACAGTTTCACAGTGGTGGATTCAAGGGGGAGAGCCCCCTAAAATTATAAAAGAAATTGAGAAAAAAGAAAAATCATAATTAAAAGTTTGTCCGAGAGTGCCATTTCCGACCACTTTGAGGTGCCATAATCATAAATTTTCTTGCCTCAGCCCCAACCATGGTGGGGCTGAGGTGGTATTGACCATCTGTCTTTGCAAGTTTCTCCTTTCACCCACCCTCTATTTCTCCTGCTTTACTGTTGGTCCCTAGACAATACTCAAAAAAATAAAAATTTAAATAGGATATTACAAATTACGGATTTTAGAAATCCATTAAAAAAGGCCCTCAAAATGCTAATTTGTAAGAGCTTTCAGAAGATTCGCCCCACCCTCGCGGGGATCCCTAGGCAGTCGCCCATCATAAGGTCCACTTCGGTTGCAAAATGCACCTCCCCATCGAAAATCCTGCCTACGGGCCTGATGAATTTAAATTTCTAGGTGTTTATGTAAATAGTAAACTAACATGCCATGCTCAAATTAGTTATACTGTATATGTTGTAAATCAAGCAAACTTCCCTTCTTGGCTTCATTACCAGGTGTAGCAGGAATAATGTCCTGGGTAGCTATGCTAAATTTATACAAAGCTTTGGTATTACCAGTTGTCATCTATTGTTGTTCAATGTGGGCACCAGTTTAAAAAAAAAATTGAAAGCATACAGAGAAAGGCAACAAGAATAATAATGTTTAGGAAAGAATATTCATGGGAGACATCTTATTGCTACAGGTTGAAAACTCTTAACATCCTGAGTATGGATGATTTGTTTAATCTACATAAACTTACATTAGGATTTAAGATTTTGAATGGTTTTTGTCCTCCTACATTTAATGAATATTTTAAAATTAGTGAAAGGTGTGAGGGTAGAATTTTGCATTCGAATGCAAAAAGAAATACATTTCTAAATTCTGTTTTTGTATATTTCCCTAGGCTATGGGAACAATTACCACCTGTAATTCAAAATTCTTCATCAATCTTATCTTTTAAATCTGCTCTAAGTACTATATTTCATTATATTAGTTGTACTTTAATTGTATTTTCTTTGTAAGTTTTAGTTTCCTGCTTTTAATATTGTTTTTGTTTTCAATTACAAAACTTGATTGGTGTACAGTTCTTTTATTTATAAGGTGGAGTGAGTGCAGTATCTGCTTGGGCTTGTGCCTATTCTCACTCCAGGCTATAATTGTTCTTGATGATTGCCAAATAAATATTGTTATTAATCATGACGTGCACATCATATTTGCAATAGGCATATTTTCCTGGTCAATTAATTTGGATGCAGTTTTATAAGGCGTTATTCCGGGTACCCGCTTTTCTGGTTATGCCATGGTCCAAGGTTTATCCTGCATAAAATATTATTATGTATTCAGTATAATGATATACTTGAAGTTCATTTGTCAATACTGCTCATTCTGTAGATAAACTAATGAGACATTACGGAACACGTTAAAATGCAATGTTAGGACAATATATTTAAATAACAATGGAAATATCCATTCATAAAATTTGAACAAAATGGAAAAGCATTGGCACTATTTACACCGTTTTAAAATATAATTTAGAATGGTTAAACAATATGAAAATTTTAAAGAGTAAATGACATTTAAAACAATTAAAAAAACGTTAAAATATCGGTACTCGGTACGGTATAGATATGTCAAGTACTAGTTTAGGATCGTGATATCATTAAATTACCACAAGTATGTTATCATAACAGATGCCCTGTCTACAAGGATGACTTTCAACCAGTTACAAACTCATAAATCAATTACATCCGCTTCGTAATAACACTAATGCGGTGCCAGCACATTTGGGGTTAAATAATAAAAATAACAACAATAACAATAATAATAATAATAATTGATAAGATTTGTAAAGTGCATATATCAACTGCAGTAGTGCTCAAGGCACACATCGTTGTTGTGCTGTCATATAAATTGTATATACAGTATATATACTGTCTCTTATACACATCTAGATGTGTATAAGAGACAGGTGCTACGAAATCTGTTGGAAACTATCAGCTCCAGTGATTGTAGGCCTACAGATGTAAAGGACATGAAAAATTACAGTTTCACAGTGGTGGATTCAAGGGGGAGAGCCCCTAAAATTATAAAAGAAATTGAGAAAAAAGAAAAATCATAATTAAAAGTTTGTCTGAGAGTGCCATCCAGCCACTTTGAGGTGCCATAATCATAAATGTTCTTACCTCAGCCCCAACCATGGTGGGGCTGAGGTGGTACTGACCATCTGTCTATGCAAGTTTCTCCCTTCACCCCACCCTCTATTTCTCCTGTTTTACTGTAGGTCCCTAGACAATACTGAAATAAATGAAAATTTGTAGACCAGGCCCAATTAGGCTATGCCGAGATGATTAGGCCAAGCCATCCAAGCTGTCACGGTAAAAGTGGCTGTCCTAAACAATTGTTGGCCGTCCAAAAGACTGCCGGACGGCTTGCTGGCTAAGCCTATGTTTCTTAGTCACACTTGTCCCAATTATAATGTCTCACTTGTTTCTCTTGAAAACCGTGGAATTGTTTTTGACATGGTATTTTTGTATAAGTCTTTGAATTCTGATTTTGATTGTCCTCTTGCTTCTTTGTTTAATCTAAATGTTCTTACTCGTACTCGCAGTAAGTTTTTGCTCCACGTTCCATGCGGTCGTGTTGATTGCACAAAACGGGGCATTTTTTTTTAGGTTACCCATGGACCAGGTCCATGGGTTACCCAATGAATTTAATAGTCTGCTTGTTACTTGTGATTTTGACCTCTTTTATGATAGTTTAAATGTTTTTACATATATAAACCTGATAATAAACCTGAATGAATTAATGAATCTAAATTATATAAATTAAATAATAAATGCACTTTTCCCTAATACAGTATAAAATGAAGCTGTTATCGGAATGAACTAAAGTATAATAATACATTATTATAATTATTATTAAGTATAATAATACATTATAATACATAAGTAACATTGTATGCTGGGTATAACCATGGTTTAACTAGAAAAGTGGATAATAATATAATACTGCAACCAAATTCATTGACCAGGAAGATATGCCTATTGCAAATATGATGTGCACATCATGATTAAACTTGCTAATTAATGATCGTTACGAGTATGGTGGTAAGAATCACTTCCATACCATGGTTTCGAGTAAGATAATGCGATTCGAATTAATAATGCAATGTTCTAATGTTGCTGCCTCCAACGTTCAAAAATAGTTAGTGTTTTTGTGAGTTTGTTCTTTGTTGGCCGATTTCGTTGATGGCCTTTTTTTTTTAGTTTGTTGGCGGGATTTTCCTAATGGCATTGCAAATTGTACTTGGCTCGCCAGTGCTGGCTGTGAAATTTGAATGATGATCAGTAGTAATTTGTTTTGGACAAGAATATTTAAATGGGAAATTGGTCTTTGCTTGCTGGTGATGCCTGCTAATGTTTGGTTGTAGTTTGTTGGATGGGAAAAATTATTTTTTTTTTTAGTTTGTCTTTTGATTATTGAGTTTGTCTTTTATTTGTTGACATTATACTTTGTTCGTTGAGATTGTCTTTTGTTTATTGAGTTTGTCTTTTGTTTATTGAGTTTGTCTTTTGTTTGTTGAGTTTCTCCTTTGTTTTTTGAGTTTGTCATTTTTATGTTGAGTTTATCCTTTGTTTGCTGAGTTTTCTACTTTGACCCTAATGGCTGCCCATATCTAAAGGGCAAAAAACTGACATGTACTGAGATAAATTGATAATTCAATTCGATTCAAAAATACATTTATTTTCTTCCATTTGCAGTCAAATAACAGAGATCATTAAAAACAATGGGTTTATGAAACAAAATCATAATATTGTAATAACTGGTAAGAGAACATCTAAGCCATCAAGAACAAGTTTGGTAGACATTGGGTCAAGGATACATGATGATTTATTCAAGCTTATTCTGAAAAAAAAAAAATTTAACATAAACTTACACAATTATGGATCAGAGACGAATATGCTATGTGCACTGTAAGTGTACTTATAATATTAAATTCAGTTTATGCTATAGACAGAATTTGCTAGAACAAACTCTTAAATAATCCTTGTTCAACCATTTTGACTGGTTTTGAAAATCCTATTCTATTACTATAGATAGGACTGATTGTATAGTTTTTACATCATTAATTTTTGCCTTTATTATTATTATTTTCTTTTTATTAAGATGAGATTAGATTTGTTTTATAAGGATACATTGTGAATCGAAGCCACCCTGGTAATTCTGGCACTACTCAATGTATTCTATCTTCACTGTATTTTTGTTTATATTTGTACTATTATATAATATACCTATTTTTACCTTGAAATTAAATTAAATAACAGATGGATGCTCAATGACAGCATAACACATAATTTTGTAACATAGAACTAACTTTTTTTTTCCAGATGAGGACATTTTCAACCCTTGTGAGAGTAATCCATGTGTTAATGGTGGAACATGTTTCTCTAAGGTAACAGAGGATTTCTCAGATTACTACTGTCATTGCCCAACAGGACTTGAGGGAAAAAATTGTGAAGATAAAGGTATGCAATAATTATAACTGTATTGTCAAAATTAATACAATGGAGCAAATTACTGTATTTAGTAATGATATTCTCTCATAATTCCCCCCACAACCCATCTGTCTCGCTGGTGTTTAAGGCACTGGCTACTCCCCTCTCTTAGGAGAATGAAGTTGCTTCACTTCCACTTTTTTTTTTTTCTTTTTTTTTTAATATATACTATATTTACCCTTTAATTGATTTTTTAAATATTATGTTTTTACATATTAATGAATTGGATTTTCTAAAAGTTGCAAAGGATTTAGCCCTTTTCCACGAACTGTAACATGTTTTTAATATGAATTTTTTTAAATAAAGTGAAATAATAATAAACAAGAGCGCTCAGTAGAGAGCATATCTCCTAATTTACTTCCACCTCACTTTGCTCGCTCACACACACACATCCACACCCACACACACACACACACATACCCACACACAAAAACTTGCATGACATAATATATCTCCTGGTAATAATATAATAGTTTTATTATGTTTATATGTGTGTTCATTTTTTTTTAATGAATTGAATGTAATTATAATATTGTGTTTGTGTATTCCATATTTTATATTAGATAGCTGCAACGGTTTCCGATGTGCAAACAACAAATGTGTTCAGTGTATGTTTACCTGCAACAGGATTGACAATTGTGGTGACAATAGTGACGAGGAAGCGTGCATTGGAAGTTCATCAAAATGCAATCCTTAAAACAACTAACTTAATAAATTGGTGTCGATATCAACATGCTTCATACAAGTTGAGATACAAGAAATATAGGCACAAAATATTTTTTATGATTGTGTTATACAAATTTATTTTGTATTAGATTTACGTAGACCTATTAGCATGATGATATTTGTGTTACATTCATAATTCCAAAGTTTGTATTTGATGTTTAAAATCATATAAACATTATGCAAGATACCTGGTAGGTATTATAGACGTGAATAAGTATTTTTTTATGTAACTAATATGCCTTTTTTTGTTTTGCTTATTCAAATTAACTTTGTTGGGATTGAATGATGTTGTTCTGCTTGTATATATATATATATATATTCATACATTACTTAAATACACAGCTTTTTTTATTTCATCCAAATTCAGCTCACAACATAGAATTGTGATTTCAATTTCAACTCTACTGTCTAACCTATAAAGTTCTTCACAATCTTGCTCCATGAACTCTTTGTCAGTACATTAAAAAGATTGTTGCCAATGGCTGTATGACTAGAAGGAAAATAAAGGTGATCTTCACATTCCTATGCCTAATCTTGAAATATTGATTGATTGATTGACTTTATTTCAGAATCGAATCCATAATAATATAAACAGATTTGAAGGAATGAAAAGCAGTAAACAATGATAAACGTGAGAAGTGAGGCACACTTCACAATAACTCAATTAACCATTGCCATTTGGCAAAAAGGTTAGAATAGCAATACACCTCACAAGATCATTTTGCAAGTTTTCAACCCTACGCATAAATCTATGTACACTTTTTCGGATATATTCCGCGTAAAAAGAAGGAATTCTCCGAGATGCAAACGTAAAAGCAGTATCTGGGCATGTGTTTCACCATTCTTAATGAGTTCTTATATAGCAAATCTCAAGATATTTTATCGTTTTAACAGTATAGTTACATCATAATGTGCTACAGTACATAGTAGTACAAAATTATTAAAATAAGTTACACTTAACCACATGACAACATTTATTGAAGCGTTTAGCTAAAGTATTATTCAGCGGCGTAGCTAGGTGCGAAAGGGCCCCAGTGCGGCAAGATTAATTGCCTTGCCCTACATCGTAACAGTTGCTTCTTTACCCCTGCTCATAATGGCCTAGTTTATGAATAATTACTAATGATATCAGATTTGTATGAGGGGCATATTAAGTCTCAGCAGCTGTTCTAAACTAATTGGTTGCACGTAAAATTCAATAATTGCAGTGGCGGATCAGGGAATTCGAAATATAGTGGGCCAGGGAGGGATGTTCACTGGCGGGGGATGAAGACCTGCCCCACCATAGTTGGGGCTGGAGTAAGAACTTTTGTGATTATAACACCTCTAGATGGCCGGAAATGGCACTCTCAGACATATTATGATGAATATAATTTCTTTTTTCCCCATATTTTTTTAATAGTTTAAAAAAATTAGGTGATCGGTCTGACTGAGCCCCTTGAATACACCACTGAATTGAAATCAACCCTGCTGGCCGTTTTTTCCTTCAAAATTAAGTTGGAAATTATTTTTAATTATTGTGAATGGCTCCTAATAGCCCGGGGCCCCAGTGCTTTGCACTGCCCGTAGCTACGTCACTGAGTATTATCCCTTACACAAAGAGCTCTATAATACTGGTGTCTGATATCCAGGAATCATGAAGTTCACTATCAGCAGCTTAATATTGCCCATGACATTACCGATCTTGGATGGGGAAATAGATTTTGTTCAAATAATGCTCACAAATTTCTACTAATTTCTGTAGACCTACGGTCTGTTGCACTCATATTTACTATTTGGAGTAATGGTGGATGAGCTTTTAGTCAAGATTTAACAAGATAAAATAACAACACATGTAACTGCTTCAACTGTTTATTATAAAGTGTCAAGAAAAAAACGGAAATGACATAAGCTGACCTATTTACAAACTCTTGGTGGCGGCAATGTATGACACATTGGAACATGCGATATTATTAACTATAGAGGTCGCTACGTGATGGTGAAGTTTATAATTTAACACTCCCTCTTAAACTTTACATACATTGCAGTGGAAAAACTTTTGAACAATTTTCACACTTCATCACTAAAATAGATTACATAGCAAAGCTGTTTTATGTTTAGAACAAATACTGTAAAGAAATAATTAAAAAAAAAAATCTTAATACAAAAAAAAAAAGCAAAAATAAAATTAATAAATAAATATGACATTGACTCTCAACACAGTAAGAGTTTGTCAATTCTGTTTCTACTGAAAGGTTTAGTGAATACATCAGCTGTATTAATTTCTGTTGGAATATATTCCACAACGATATTTCCTATTTCAACTTCTGATCTTACGAAGTGGAACTTTATGTCAATATGCTTTGAACGTTGGTTACTCACATTATTTTTGGCAAGACAAATGGCACTCTGGTTATCAACATAGACTTTTACAGACTTTGTTTGAAAACACATCATATCAGAAAACAGTTGTTTGAGAAATAAGGCCTCCTGTGAGGCTAGACACAAAGCGATATATTCTGCTTCACATGTTGATAGTGCCACAACTGGTTGCTTTTTACTCTTCCATGAGATAAGTGAAGACTGATGATTCAGCTTGAATCCGTAACCACTAATGCTACGCCTGTCTTGAGCAATTCCCCAGTCAGAATCACTATATCCGACGAGGTCCAAATTGTCAGTTTTGACAAACTTTAATGCCCTGTACTGAGTACCTTTAAGGTAACGAAGTGTTTGTTTGGCAATGTTAAAGTGAGATTTCATGGGCTTAGACAGGTGTTGCGATAGCTTGGTTACGACAAAGCATAGATCAGGTCTTGTACAAACCATAAGATAGATTAAACTACCTATAATTTCTCTATAGAGAGACACATTGTCAAAACTTCGTCATTTTCAACATGCTTATTCATACCAATTTCACAAGGTATTGACTTGGCTTTACAGTTAGACATGTTAAACTTCTTCAGTATCTTTTCAATGTATTTACTTTGACACATTTCAATACTACCTTCGGCACACTTGAATTCAATTGCTAGAAACCATGTTAAGACACCCATATCTTTCATTTTGAACTTATTGTGCAATAGCTGTTTTACATCATTCAACAACTGATCATTACTTGCTGCGATAATGATATCGTCGACCCAGATAACCAAGATACACTTTTCATTATCATTTGATTTGACATACACACATGGGTCCGACTTTGACTGTGTAAAACTGTTTTGAGATAAGTAACTATGAATTACAGAATTCCAGTTCCTACCGCTTTGCGTAAGTCCATATAATGACTTTTGCAGTTTACAAACAAACTTTTCACCTCTATCATTACACTTTTCAAAACCTTCTGGCTGTTCTAGGTAAAGTTCACAATCAATGGGGGCGTTTAGATATGCGGTTTTCACATCCATCTGATGGACAATTAGATTTTCTTGCGCAGCAACCTGAGCAAGCATTCGAATGGAGGTAACATTTGCAGTGGGGGAAAAAGTCTCTTTGTAATCCACATTTTGCACTTGTGAATAGCCCTTTGCTACAAATCTAGCTTTGTACTTTTGCTCCCCGTTTGAGTCTAGTTTAATGGCATAAACCCACCTACCACCTACTAAGGCCCTATCAGCAGGTTTATCTGTCAACACAAATGTATCATTCTCCAACAAAGAATCGTACTCATCTTTCATAGCCTTTTCCCATTCTTTACTTTCTGGGGATGACATAGCATCACTATAATTTGTTGGCACATATGACAAGCTATAGCAATAATCAATGGTGTAGTTTACACTGTCATTAACACTAGAGTTCAGTTCTGTATTATCC